>NC_029776.3:26489515-26489756 GCF_000817695.3 Arachis duranensis
CAAAAATGTTTTCAAAATCTTTTACTTGATTTTCGAAAATTACTTCCCTTCTTCTCACATCCTTCTATTTATGGACTAACAATATTCCTTAATGCAAAATTCGAACTCCATCTTCCTTGATAAGTTCGAATTTTCTACTTATGTCTTCTATTTTTCTTTTCCTCTGACACCTCAAGGAATCTCTATACTGTGACATAGAGGATTCCACATTTTCTTGTTCTCTTCTCTTTCTTATGAGCAA
>NC_029776.3:26490018-26490192 GCF_000817695.3 Arachis duranensis
CCTGCCATTGGAGCAAACAACTTTGAGCTTAAGCCTCAATTAGTTTCTCCAATGCAACAGAATTGCAAGTTCCATGGACTTTCATTGGAAGATCCTCATCAGTTTTTAGCTGAATTCTTGCAAATCTGTGACACTGTCAAGACTAATGGGGTTGACCCTGAGGTCTACAGACTT
>NC_029776.3:26491529-26491959 GCF_000817695.3 Arachis duranensis
TGAGGTGCAAGCTGCAAAAATCTCACTAGAGATGGCAGACAATTCAAGAAAACAAGCATATGGACTTGTAGAGGATGTTCTGGTTAAAGTTGAAAACCATTACATCCCTGCTGATTTCATAATCCTAGAGACTGGGAAGTGCATGGATGAATCTATCATCCTTGGCAGACCCTTCCTAGCCACAGCAAAGGCTGTGATTGATGTTGATAGAGGAGAATTGATCATTCAAGTGAATGAAAAATCCTTTGTGTTTAAGGCTCAAGGATATCCCTCTGTCACCATGGAGAGGAAGCACGAAGGGCTTCTCTCAAAACAGAGCCAAACAGAGCCCCCACAGTCAAACTCTAAGTTTGGTGTTGGGAGGTTCCAACATGGCTCTGAGCATTTCTGAGGCTCCATGAGAGCCCACTGTCAAGCTACTGACATTAAA
>NC_029776.3:26494440-26494972 GCF_000817695.3 Arachis duranensis
TGTTGGCTCTTGAAAGAATGATGAAAAAGGAGACATGTTACTGAGGATCTGAAAAATCATAAAAATGATTCTTGAAGCAAGAAAAAGTAGTGATTCAAAAAAAAATTCGAAAAAAAGAGAGAAAGAAAAAGAAAGAGAAAAAAAAAGAAAAGAAAGAAAAAGAAAAGAAATAAGGTTGTAATCCAAGGCAAAAAGAGTGTGCTTAAGAACCCTGGACACCTCTAATTGGGGACTCTAGCAAAGCTAAGTCACAATCTGAAAAGGTTCACCCAATTATGTGTCTGTGGCATGTATGTATCCGGTGGTAATACTGGAAGACATAGTGCTTTGGGCCACGGCCAAGACTCAATAAATAGCTATGTTCAAGAATCATCATACTTAACTAGGAGAATCAATAACACTATCTAGATTCTGAGTTCCTAAAGAAGCCAATCATTCTGAATTTCAAGGGATAGAGTGAGATGCCAAAACTATTCAGAGGCAAAAAGCTAAAAGCCCCGCTCATCTAATTAATACTGATCTTCATAGATGT
>NC_029776.3:26496503-26537503 GCF_000817695.3 Arachis duranensis
ATATATATATTGTAAAATTTTATCAATAATGCAGCTTTATGTTCCATTGTATACATGATATAGATTGCACAAATATATGTAATCTAATTACAGTTACATTACAAAGCTCCAATATAGAGAGAAAGCTCTGATATCATATAGGTATCAGGCCAGAGAGAGAAAAAGAGAGAGAATAGAAAAAGAGTAAAGTTCTGAAAGTATGTTAAAAATGAATTAATAACAAACTGAATTGGAGTAATTATATGTGTATCTCATATTATATAGTTATAGGGAATGCTGACTAGTACAGTAACAAATAATTTTTTTAAATAATATTTTTATTTTGTAAAAAAAAAATTATCAGGCCTTTTAACAGGCTTCAGGCCAGGCCAGGCCTAGTACTTTATAAAAAGCTTATAACAGGCTGCAGGCCAGGCTCAAGCCAATCAACTGTATGACAGGCCAGACCTGTTAAGAGCAAAGTCTGGCCTGGCCTGGCCTGTTTCCACCCCTAGTTGTTCCCAATAATTGTTGGGAGGAAAGTGCATCCCTTGAGGCATCTCCGAGATTTCTTGGTGATGAGCTTCCTCATGCGTCTCTTGGGTTCCATGAGTGGGCTCTCTTGTTTGCTCCATTATTTTCTTAGTGATGGGCTTGTCCTCCTCAATGGGGATGTCTCCTTCTATGATAACTCCAGTTGAGTAACATAGATGGCAAATAAGATGAGAAAAAGCTAGCCTTGCCAAAGTAGAGGGCTTATCGGCTATTTTGTAGAATTCAAGGGAGATAACTTCATGAACTTCTACTTCCTCTCCAATCATGATGCTATGGATCATGATGGCCCGATCCACAGTAACTTCAGATCGGTTGCTAGTGGGGATGATGGAGCGTTGGATGAACTCCAACCATCTTCTAGCCACAGGCTTGAGGTCCAGTCTTCTTAATTGAACCGGCTTGCCTTTGGAGTCTCTGTTCCATTGATCTCCTTCCACACATATGTCCATAAGGACTTGGTCCAACCTTTGATTAAAGTTGACCCTTCTTGTGTAGGGGTATGCATCTCCTTGCATCATGGGCAAGTTGAATGCCAACCTCACACTTTCCAGACTAAAATCTAAGTATTTCCCCCAAACTATTGTAAGATAGTTCTTTGGATTCGGGTTCATACTTTGATCATGGTTCCTAGTGATCCATGCATTGGCATAGAACTCTTGGACCATTAGGATTCTTACTTGTTGGATGGGATTGGCTAGAACTTCCCAACCTCTTCTTTGGATCTCATGTCAGATTTTCGGATACCCATTTTTCTTGAGTTTGAAAGGGACCTCGGGGATTACCTTCTTCTTGGCCACAACATCATAGAAGTGGTCTTGATGGGCTTTGGAGGTGAATTTTTCCATATCCCATGACTCGGAGGTGGAAGCTTTTGTCTTTTCTTTCCCTTTTCTAGAGGTTTCTCCAGCCTTTGGTGCCATCAATGGTAATGGAAAAACAAAAAGCTTATGCTTTTACCACACCAAACTTAAAATATTGCTCACCCTTGAGCAAGAGAAGAAAGAAAAGAAGAAGAAGAAGAGAAAATATGGAGGAGAGTAGGGGAGGTGTATTCGGCCAAGGTATAGAAAAGGGGGTTGTGTTGTGTGAAAATTAAGGAGAATGGAGGGGTTTATATAGTGAGGGGAGAGGGAGTAGGTTCGGCCATTTAGGGTGGGTTTAGGTGGGAAAGAAATTTTGAATTTTGAAGGTAGGTGGGGTTTATGGGGAAGAGTGGATGGATGTGAGTAGTGAAGGGGGTAATTGGGAAGAGAGATTGAGGTGATTGGTGAAAGGTTTTGGGGAAGAGTGTTTATTGAAAAGAGAGGATGAATGTTGAGAAGAGGGGAGAATATGGTAGGTGGGGATCCTATGGGGTCCATAGATCCTGAGATGATCCTGTGGGGTCCACAGATCTTGAGGTGTCAAGGATTTACATCCCTGTACCAATTAGGCATGTAAAATGCCTTTGCATGCAATTCTAGCATTTAAACGCCGAAGTGATGCATGTTCTGGGCATTCAACGCCCATGTGTAGCATGTTTCTGGCGTTGAACGCCAGTTCCATGCTTGTTTCTGGTGTTCAGCGCCAGCTCTCCTCAGAGTGCATTCCTGGCGTTTGAATGCCAGGATGTTGCTTGTTTCTGGCGTTCAACGCCAGATCCATGCTCTGTTCTGGCATTGAACGCCAGCCAGATGCTCCTTACTGGCGTTTAAACGCCAGTAAGTCCTTCCTCCAGGGTGTATTTTCCTTCTGCTATTTTTGATTCTGTTTTTAATTTTAATATTTTTTGTGACTCCACATGATCATGAACCTAATAAAACATAAAAGAACAATGAAAATAAAATAAAATTAGATAAATAAAAATTGGGTTGCCTCCTAATAAGCACTTCTTTAATGTCAATAGCTTGACAGTGGGCTCTCATGGAGCCTCACGGGTGATCAGGTCAATGTTGTATAGTCCCAACACCAAACTTAGAGTTTGGTTGTGGGGATTCAACACCAAACTTAGAGTTTGGTTGTGGCCTCCTAACACCAAACTTAGAGTTTGACTGTGGGGGCTCTGTTTGACTCTGTACTGAGAGAAGCTCTGCATGCTTACTCTCCCTTGTTACAGAAGGATAGCCGTGTGCCTTAAATACAAGGTAGTCCCCATTCAATTGAAAGACTAATTCTCCTCTGTTAACATCTATCACAGCTTCTACTGTGACTAGGAAAGGTCTTCCAAGGATGATGCATTGGAAGGGTCTTCCAAGAATGATGGATTCATTCTCATCCTTCCCAGTGTCTAAGATTATGAAATCAGCAGGAATGTAAAGGCCTTTAACCTTTACTAACACGTCCTCTACTAATCTATAAGCTTGTCTTACTGACTTGTCTGCCAATTGTAATGAGAATAAGGCAGGATGTACCTCAATGATCCCCAGTTTTTCCATTACAAAGAGTAGCATAAGATTTATGCCTAACCCTAGGTCATACAGAGCTTTCTCAAAAGGTCTTGGTGCCTATGGTACAGGGTATTATGAATTTGTCAGGATCTTGTCTCTTTTGAGGTAAAGTTTGCTGAACCCAGGTATCTAGTTCACTAATTAGCAAGGGAGGTTCACCTTCCCAAGTCTCATTACCAAATAACTTGGCATTCAGTTTTATGATAGCTCCTAGATATTGAGCAACTTGCTCTCCAGTTACATCTTCATCCTCTTCAGAGGAAGAATAGTCTTCAGAGCTCATGAATGGTAGAAGGAGGTTTAATAGAATCTCTATGGTCTCTATATGGGCCTCATATTCCTTTGGATCCTCAATAGGGAACTCCTTCCTACTTGAGAGACGTCCCATTAGATCTTCCTCATTGGGATTCGCGTCCTCTCCCTCCTTCTTGCATTCGGCCATGTTGAGTATATCAATGGCCTTGCACTCTCTCTTTGGATTCTCTTCTGTATTGCTTGGGAGAGTACTAGGAGGGGTTTCAGTAACTTTCTTACTCAGCTGGCCCATTTGTGCCTCAAAATTTCTAATGGAGGATCTTGTTTCATTCATGAAACTTAAAGTGGCCTTAGATAGATCAGAGACTAAATTTGCTAAGTTAGAGGTACTCTGTTCATAATTCTCTGTCTGTTGCTGAGAAGATGATGGATAAGGCTTGATATTGCTGAGCCTATTTCTTCCACTATTATTAAAGCCTTGTTGAGGCTTTTGTTGATCCTTTCATGAGAAATTTGGATGATTTCTCCATGATGAATTATAGGTGTTTCCATAAGGTTCACCTAAGTAATTTACCCCTGCAAGGGTTATCAGGATCATAAGCTTCTTCTTCAGAAGATGCCTCTTTAGTACTGTTGGATGCATTTTGCCATCCATTCAGACTTTGGAAAATCATGTTGACTTGCTGAGTCAACATTTTGTTCTGAGCTAATATGGCATTCAGAGCATTAATCTCAAGATTTTCCTTCCTCTGAGGCGTCCCATTA
Organism: Arachis duranensis; assembly: GCF_000817695.3. Classification (NCBI taxonomy): domain Eukaryota; kingdom Viridiplantae; phylum Streptophyta; class Magnoliopsida; order Fabales; family Fabaceae; genus Arachis; species Arachis duranensis. Next base: position 26,500,484 of record NC_029776.3, read on the forward strand.
TTCACGGAATTCCTCTCAGAAGTGTACATGAACTGGTTATTTGCAACCATGTCAATAAGTTCTTGAGATTCTGCAGGCGTTTTCTTTAGGTGAATGGATCTATCTGCAGAATGGTCCAGTGATATCTTAGAGAACTCAGACAGACCATAATAGAATATATCCAGAATGGTCCATTCTGAAAGCATGTCAGAAGGACACCTTTTGGTCATCTGCTTGTATCTTTTCCAAGCTTCATAGAGGGATTCACCATCTTTTTGTTTGAATGTCTGAACATCTAATCTAAGCTTGCTCAGCTTTTGAGGAGGAAAGAATTTAGCCAAGAAGGCCGTGACCAGCTTATCCCAGGAGTCCAGGCTATCCTTAGGTTGTGAATCCAACCATGTTCTAGCTCTATCTCTTACAGCAAAAGGGAAAAGCATGAGCCTGTAGATTTCAGGATCTACTCCATTCGTCTTTACAGTCTCACAGATCTGCAAGAACTCAGTTAAAAACTGATAGGGATCTTCTGATGGAAGTCCATGAAACTTGCAGTTTTGTTGCATTAGAGCAACTAGTTGAGGTTTCAGCTCAAAATTGTTTGCCCCAATGGCAGGAATTGAGATACTTCTTCCATCAAACTTGGAAGTAGGTGTAGTATAATCACCAAGCATCCTTCTTGCATTATTGTTGTTAGGTTCGGCTGCCATCTCCTTTTCTTGTTCGAAAATTTCAGCAAGGTTGTCTTTGGATTGTTGTAATTTAGCTTCTCTTAGTTTCCTCTTCAGAGTCCTTTCAGGTTCTGGATCAGCTTTAACAAGAATACCTTTTTTCTTGTTCCTGCTCATATGAAAGAGAAGAGAACAGAAAAAGAAGAGGAATCCTCTATGTCACAGTAAAGAGGTTCCTTATTGTTAGTAGAAGAAAAAAGGGAATAAGAGTGAAGAAGAATGAATAGTCTGAATAAAGGGTAAAGGTAGGAGCAGTGATTTGAGATGAAGAGAGGTGAAGAGAAGTGTCAGTAAATAAATAAATAAATAGAATAAGATGAGAGAGAGAATTTAAAGATATGATATAAAAGATATGATAAAAAGATATGATAAGAAGATAGAAAAGATATGGTTGAAAAAGATTTAATTTTTAAAATTAAAATTAATTACTTAACTAATCAAGAAACTAAAAGATATGATTCTAGAATTTAAAGATTGAGCCTTTCTTAACAAGAAAGTAACAAACTTCAAATTTTTGAATCAATCACATTAATTGTTAGTGTAATTTTTGAAAATAAAGATAAAATTAAGAAAAAGATTTTTGAAAAATAATTTTTAAAATTTTTGAGAAATAGTAAAAAATGAAAAAGATATGATTTTTTGAAAAAGATTTTGAAAAGATAAGATTTTTAAAATTGAAATTTTGACTTGACTTACAAGAAACAACTAATTTTAAAAATTTTTTTGACTAAGTCAACCCAAATTTTCGAAATTTTGAGAGAAAAAAGGAAAAGATATTTTTTATTTTTGAATTTTTAATTATGAGAGAGAAAAACATAAAAAATGACTCACAACATGAAAATTATGAATCAAAACACATGATGCATGCAAGAACACTATGAATGTCAAGATGAACACCAAGAACACTTTGAAGATCATGATGAACATCAAGAACATATTTTTGAAAAATTTTTGATGCAAAAAAAACATGCAAGACACCAAACTTAGAAATATTTAATGCTTAGACAATATGAATGCAAAGATGCACATGAAAAACAATAAAAGATACAAAACAAGAAAACATCAAAATCAAACAAGAAGACTTACCAAGAACAACTTGAAGATCATGAAGAACACTATGAATGCATGAATTTTCAAAAAATGCAAGGACAAGATAAATATGCAATTGACACCAAACTTAAAACATGACACAAAACTCAAACAAGAACACAAAATATTTTTGGTTTTTATGATTTTATGATTTTTTTGTATTTTCTTTTATTATTTTCAAAAAATATATAGGAAAAAAAATAAGAAATTCAAAATTTTTAATAAGAATTCCAGGAATCTTTCAATATTAGCCTAAAGCTCCAATCCAAGGGTTGGGAATGGCTTAATAGCCAGCCAGCTTTAGAAGATATAAATCAGGCATGTAACAATTGATATTCCAATTAACTTACCTCTATGCTGATGGTTTTGAAGCCTCAATCCAATTGAGTTAGACATGGCTTTACAGCCAGCCAAGCTTCAACATACTTTATGAAACACTAGAATTCATTCTTAAAAAATTTTGAAATTTTTTTTCGAAAACAAAGAAAAAATTTTGAAAAATATTTTTGAAGACTTTTTGAAAAGAAAATAAAAAGAAAATTACCTAATCTGAGCAACAAGACGAACCGTCAATTGTCCATACTCGAACAATCCCCGGCAACGGCGCCAAAAACTTGGTGCACGAAATTGTGATCATCAACAATGGCTCCAATAAATTGGTAGCGCTCTCAAACGTGAATCACACTTAGTCACAACTCCGCACAACTAACCAGCAAGTGCACTGGGTCGTCCAAGTAATACCTTACGTGAGTAAGGGTCGATCCCACGAAGATTGTTGGTATGAAGCAAGCTATAGTCATCTTATAAATCTCAGTTAGGTGGATAGTAAATGTTATAGAGTTTTCGAATAATAAATAAAGCAAAAAATAAAGATAGAGTTACTCATGTAATTCAATGGTGGGAGTTTCAGATAAGTGTATGGAGGTGCTATGATCCTTCTGAATCTCTGCTTTCCTACTGCCTTCCTTCAATCCTTCTTATTCCTTTCCATGGCAAGCTGTATGTAGGGCATCACCGTTGTCAATGCCTACATCCCATCCTCTCAGTGAAAATGGTCCAAAAGCTCTGTCACAGCACGGCTAATCATCTGTCAGTTCTCGATCATGTTGGAATAGAATCCCTTGATTCTTTTACGTTTGTCATCACGCCCAACAATCGCGAGTTTGAAGCTCGTCACAGTCATTCAATCCTGGAATCCTACTCGGAATACCACAGACAAGGTTAGACTTTCCGGATTCCCATGACTGCCGCCATCAATTCTAGCTTATACCACGAAGATTCTGGTTAATGAATCCAAGAGATATGCGCCCGGTCTAAGGTAGAACGGAAGTGGTTGTCAGACACGCGTTCATAGGTGAGAATGATGATGAGTGTCACGGATCATCACATTCATCATGTTGAAGTGCAACGAATATCTTAGAATAAGAACAAGCGGAATTGAATAGAAAATAGTAGTAATTGCATTGAAATTAGAGGTACAGCAGAGCTTCACACCCTTAATCTATGGTGTGTAGAAACTCCACCGTTGAAAATACATAAGTGATGAAGGTTCAGGCATGGCCGAATGGCCAGCCCCCCAAACGTGATCAATAGTCTCCTAAGATGAATAATAAAATAAAACTGAGACCAAAGATGTAACGTGGTCAAAAGACACTGAATACAATAGTAAAAAGTCCTATTTATACTAGACTAGCTACTAGGGTTTACAGAAGTAAGTGATTGATGCAGAAATCCACTTCCGGAGCCCACTTGGTGTGTGCTTGGGCTGAGCTTGAACTTTACACGAGCTGAGACTTCTTTTGGAGTTGAACACCAAGTTGTAACGTGCTTTTGGCGTTCAACTTTGGTTCGTGACGTGTTTTTGGCGTTTGACTCCAGAATGCAGCATGGAACTGGCGTTGAGCGCCAGTTTACGTCATCAAATCTTGAATAAAGTATGGACTATTATATATTGCTGGAAAGCTCTAGATGTCTACTTTCCAATGCCATTGAGAGCGTGCCATTTAAAGTTCTGTAGCTCCAGAAAAATTTATTTCGAGTGCAGGGAGGTCAGATTCCAACAGCATCAGCAGTCCTTTGTCTGCCTTTTATCAGAGTTTTGCTCGGATCCCTCAATTTCAGCCATAAAATACCTGAAATCACAGAAAAACACACAAACTCATAGTAAAGTCATGAAATGTGAATTTAGCATAAAAACTAATGAAAACATCCCTAAAAGTAGCTAGATTATACTAAAAACTATCTAAAAACAATGCCAAAAAGCGTATAAATTATCTGCTCATCAGTAATGAATCCAAAAAAGCCCAACAGATCCACGCAAATTGTGCTAGTTAACCACACAGATCGACCCACCCGACCTACTCGGAGGTACGAGATCTATGAACCGTACCCGACCCTATTTGGGTGACAAGTAAGACCTTGTCAACCCATTACTCCAGATATTCACCATCAACTCATCCATTACTCTAACGTGGGATAACTCCCCATATATTGGAGGAGAAGTTGTCAACTGCTATAAATGAGGAGAATCGTGAGTGGTGGCTAAGTAATCACCTGCCTCTATAAATACCCCACCAAATTTAGGTATTTCTCAATCCCAATTTACTTATACCTGACTAAAACTCTTGCTAACTTAAGCATTAGAATCCCTTGCAGGTACCCCCATTGTTTAGACGAGGACATCATATAAATCCGGTATCCTAGCGAACAAGTCAAAACATACATCCAAAGGAATCTAGACCTCGTGTCTAGACCTATATCACCTTGGTTTTAGATATTATCTCGGAATAGATACAATGTTAGTTTTATTTTTTTTTATGAATTAGTTTTTTCAATATTCAAATATTTGATCATAAAAAATGATAGTTTATTCTTATTTTATAATTGATTAATTAATGAATAATTACCAATATAAAAAAGTTCAAAGCATGAATTTACACATTTTGAGACATTATACAAGAGAGGTTTATACATTTTTAGACATTACATATACGAGAACTAATTGGCTGGTCAAATCTAAAAACACCAACTAGAGACCAGCTTTTAGAATCAATATTGGATAAGAAAAATCGATTTAAAACAAAATAGTTATAAATGAAACATCAAATAAATCCTTAAAATATTACGATGAATTTGTTGAATTAAAAAATACAGATAAATCTTAAATAATTGTAATTTTAAATTTATAAAATTTTCAAATTATAATATTAAGCGCAATTGCTTTTTTTTAATAAGGAATTTGTTATAATGTTAAATTTTTGATGGAATTTATTTTTTTTAGCTCAAGAATTGAAACGATGTTGTTTTGGGTATAGTATCAGACCTGACCAGTTCGATCAGAAACTCAATGACCATGGTTCTAAAAATCAGATTGGATCGGATGGTTAGACCATTCCGATTGGGAACCAAACACATATGTGGTCAGTTCTAAGGAGAAAACTGCAATTTTAAAAACCATTTATGGATCACTAAAAAGGTCGGGAACTGGCCAGTTAGACCAAACCAAGACCCAATTGGTTTACAATAAATGACTACATTTTTAACTTAAAAGAAAGAAAGGGCGTTAGAATCCCTTCTTTCCTCTTCTCTACAGTTCAAAATTAACAAATCTCAAAGTTAAAACCCTAAAACCTAGCTTCACCACCACCGCAAGGACTGCCGCCGTCCGTCGCGCTCAGGCATCGCCTAGTTGTCCACTCTTCTTCCTCATTCAAGAGTCACAACTTCTTCCTTGAGCTCAGCGTCAGTCCCTGGTCTTTGTCTGCTCTGTCGCGCTCAGGCACCACTGTCTTTGTCTGGTCATGGTGCTCGAAGTTTTCAACCCACCAATCGTAGCTTATTCCTCGAACTTGGCATCTTGGAGTCTGCCCTTCATTTGCTTAACTGCAGCTCTTCCAATCTACCACCGTCTTCGAGTCGTGTTTGTCGCCTGACCTTTGTCTCTGTCGTGCTTCTACTCCTCTACTTAGAGTGCTCAGAAGTCAGAATGAATGATTAGGATTTAGGTAGTGCTACTTAGATTTGTTTCTTCATTTTTTTCTTCGTTCTTTGTTCTTTGGTTTAGGATTCTACTGCTGCTAGTGCTATTTAGATTGAATTGTTGAATGATTAGCTCTGATCATTGCTGTTGTTTTGTGTTATACTCTATTTTGTTGCTTTTTTATTTGTAATGTACTGAAAATAATTGTGCTGAAAACATTAAATATTGAAAATCCTAGTTAATCTATGAAAAGGTTTATTGTTGCTATGCTGTGTAGCTTCTATTGTATTATTGTGATTTAATTGTTGGTGTTGCTGTGTAACTTTCAATTGTTCCTGTTGTTGTTGTTGCTTTCTTTTAAATTTTAATGGTGGTGTTATTATCTTGTTATAATTTGTTAATTTGGTGTAATTTTTCTACTTTCTTAATCTTTGTTTTAGTTGTTCAGTTATTCTTTGTTTATCATTTTAACTGTTATTGTGAACTTATTAGTTTGTTAAATGTTTGTGTTGTTATGTGGTCTTTAATTTTTTGTTTTTGTTGTGATTTTCTATTCTTGAATTTGTTAAGTTGATAATTTGCTAATTTGTTGGACTGTTGTTATTTTAATTTGCTAAATTATTAGGTTGTTGCAATTTAATTTGTTAGATTTTCTATTTAGGTCTTGTTCTTGTTTATTTGTTAAATTGTTATTGTTGTGTATATATTGTTATTTTTGAGATTATTGGGTTTGTGTGCTCTTCTCAAATTAGTAATTTGCTAAATTTTCTATTCTTTAATTTTCAATATTTTAAATTTTAGAGTAAAAAACAAATAGGTCCCTGACTTTTTTAAACAAGGACATTTTAGTCCTTCAGGATTGAAAAATACATTTTGATCCCTCACCATGTAAAATGTGTGACAATTATATCCCTCCATCGAATTGGGGCTGGAAATGGTAACAGAGATTGCTGACCTGGAGGAGGTGGAGAGTGATGTGTCCGTTTTGGTTGCTGAAGTGGATGGGAAACAAATTGTTGGAAGACAATTTGGTCCTTATGCTCCAAAATGACGTCGTATGCTGGAATGAGCCATATTTCATCGAAATGGATCGACGAAGCAATGGCCATTGTTGGAATGATTGTTGATAATAAGTGAAGGGGGTTCTTCATGTACAAGACCTGGAGGGAGATCTTCATTCGTCGTGCCAGGAGGATACGAGCGAGATGGGCCAAAGTGCTTATGCAGAGTATATGCCATTCTGTACAAGTCATGAATAGCAACTAACCCTAGCATAATGTTTCTTGGGTGTCCATTCTTCAAGGCAATTTACTAATTTGACAATGGTTGGATGAGACTGTAATGTGTCTAATTGATTAAATTTCTGTAAATTTGCTCCAGGTTAAAGAACATCACTGCCGGTTCTTTGTCTGGCTTGATGAACACCTGAAAAAAATCAGAGCCATGGAGTGTGAAGCATTTGGTGCTGTGGATGATGTTGAGGGAATAGAAGTTGAAGAACAACTATTTCGAAGGTAAGAGGTGGAAAAAAACTGGAGGATTTGGAGAGGAAGCTGCCATTTATGGAAAAGGAAAAATTCATGAATTTGTGGCATGGTACTGTTATTAGTGTAATTGTTGTTATTCTTGCTGTATAGTTCTTAAAGGCTTGAAGATGATTGACGTACCTGTGATGTTATAATGACAACTGCCACTGCTGGCTGTGTAATTTGATTTATTTGAGATGAGAACAACTAAATAATATTGCAAGTCAAGTTAAGTATTATATAAGGTAGTAATTTTGCTTAGATTATAACCAAACATTACACGTTAATATATCTAAGATAACATCATAAGTTTGCCACAAAATAACAAAACGTCTACTTGGCTTGTAAATAAGTTTGCCAGACAAAGAAACAGAATTTATGGAGTTGTCTTCAGTTCTTCTATTGCTTGGATCCAGGAGTAGGGATGAACTTGGAAATCTTTGTAGTGTCACTACTAGCTGCTTTCAATGACTCTTTTGATGGTGCCCCACCGGTGGTGGTACTTTGAGTTTGTGGTGGATTTGGTGGTCCAATAGGTGTTGGATTTAAACTTGTTGGAGGCCTGAATGGAGTTTGGACCGGAGGAGTAGGTGGTGTTGCTGTAGGTACTTGATGGAAGAGTGGTGCAGCTAATGGTGCAACTCCTGATGATGCTGGCTGCATTGTTGTGCTGGATGGTAGTCCACCAGTATTCAGAAGGATGACATTATTCTGCAAAAGTAACCAAAATACCAGATATTCAAAGTAGTCAGACAAGAAAAAATTGATTGGCATTTAAATGTGTAAGCTTAATGGTGGTCTTATAGTAGATTGTTCTTGCACAGCACTAGTTTCAGCATAATTTTCACCTTGAGACGATTGGTTTAAATCCTATATATTCAAAATCCAGCAATGTAAATAAAATGGACAAATTACACCTTAAGAAAAATAAAAAATGACATCATAACTACTAACAAATTTTAAAATGGACAAAAGTATCCTAACCGCATACACGGGAAAAGCTTACTTCTGGTTGAGGTGCTGATTGTGAAAGGGGAAGCAACACCAAAGCTTGTGAGGCATCAGCACACTTCTTAGGTTTTTTACTTTTTGGTTTCCATTTAGGGTTGCTTAGTGCTCCTTTTCAAGTCTTATAGTTATGTCCTTTCTCGTTGCACTTGCTACAGGTAACTTGAAAGCTTCTCTTCAACTTGTCTCCCTGAATATGAGCCTCAGCTGGGTCCTTGTTGCGGTTGTGGACCTTTGGCCTCCCAATAGGTCGCTTGATAGGTGGTGGAACAGGCCTAAATTAGTCAATGACAGTCCAAAACTCCTCACTAGGAACTGGTTATATGAAATGTGCATATGTCCTATGAATGGAATCCATATAGAGCCAAGGATGGACATAATCCTCTGGCTGATCATGCCTCTTTCTAATTGCAGCAATAGCATGTATACATGGCGTGCCTGATACAAAATCAATTCACATGTAACCTATCATTACTTCATGACAGATGAAAACAAAATCTTACAAATTGCCATGTATTGCGCAAAAAATAAAATCTTACCAGTCCATTGCCATATGTTGCATGAATATGTGTGTTTGATGAGGTCCACATCCACTTTAGCCTTTTTCCTGGTAACTTCAAATCTTTTTCTTTCATTGTCTCCCACCCACTCAGCAATCCCTCTGTTACTGGATTTTATCCGCCTTTGTAATCGTTTTTCCTGGACTGGTGCAAGCTTTCCACTATGGTGCTCTAACAGCCTAATGTGCTTGGTCATTCTCCTCATTAAGTAGCACTTAATTTCTTCACACATGGTCAAAAATGGCTTAACTTTGTACTTCATTACCTTCGCATTAAAAACTTTGCACGTTGTTAGTGAGGTTATCCACCTTAGGTCCGTGTGATAAACCACTATTTTATGGTTTATATTGTATTTAATTGAGTGGTTTTATCAAACTTTTCACCCACTTATTCATATGATTTGCATGATTTTACAATTCCTTCCTAGTTTAGTTCTATGATTGAAAACATGCTTCTTTGGTCTTAATTTAGCTAATCTTAATCCTCTCCTATTACCATTCGATGCCTTGATCTGTGTGTTAAGTGTTTCAGGCTTCATAGGGCAGGAATGGCTTAGAGAATAAAGAGGAAGCGTGCAAAAATGGAAGAAACACAAGGAATTGAGAAGATGACCAGCGAGAAGTCACGCGGTCGCATGGCTCATGCGACCGCGTGAAATGGAAGAAATCAGAGTGACGCTTTCGCGTGCCTGACGCAACTGCGCGGATTGGAAGCTGCACGAACGACGTGAATGTGTGGACGATGTGCACGCGTGATACGAAAAAGCTGAGTGACGCAATCGCGTGGACGACGCGGACGCATAATGTGCGTGATCTGCAGAATTACAAAAGTCACTGGCAGAGATTTTGGGCCGCATTTCAACCCAGATTTTGGCCCAGAAACACAGATTAAAGTCAGGGAACATGCAGAGACTCAAAGGCTATCATAATTTACTTTTCAGAGTTTAGATGTAGTTTTTAGTGAGGGAGGTTCTCTCCTCTCTCTTAGGTTTTAGAATTAGGATTTCTTTTTGTCATTAGGATTATTTCTTCATACTAGGTTCGGTCGATACCGATCTCCACGGGTTAGTTAGTCCCTTCTCAACACCAATTTTTTGTTTTTCATTGTTGCATTTGCATGTTTGATTGCATGTTTGTTTGATTTTGTGCATATTTTACCACTTGGTTGAAGTAATATTTTCTTTTTCAAGAAAATTTTTATAGTATTTCACTAATTTAAATTAAAAACTTTTTAAAAAAAACTTGTATGAAGAAATATTATTTTGGAACATAGTATAGAGCTCGAACACACAAAACCAGTGATATTTTGAGCCTATTTGATTGGTTGTATTTTATCAACCAATATATTTTATTTTTGTGTGTTATTCTCTCTAAAATTGTAATCTTTGTCTTGCTTAATTCTATATTTCAACTGTTTGATGTATGCATGCACTTATATGATTGAGGTCTTGTTTCACTAAGCTTACATACCCATATGGCCTTACCCTTCCATTATCCTTTGCAAACCAATTTGAGCCTATTTTACCCATTTGTTCTTTTCTTTAGCTCATTACTAACTCTAAGCGGAAAACAATAATGTCCTTAATTTGAATCCTTGATTAGTTTAGACTAGTAAACGTGCTCATGATTTAAGTGTGGGGAAGTTGGATTTGAAAATATTTGGTTTGAGTAATTGGGTGTTGTATATTTTAGTGAAAATGTGCAAAATAATAGTTGAGCACATATTATTGCATTCAATACTTTAATCATATGCATTGAGAAAAATAAAAGAAAAATAATAAAAAAAAAGAAGAGAAAAATAAAAAGAAAAAAGTGAAAAAGAAAAGAAAAAAAAGCAAATAATAAAAAGGGACAAAATGCCCCAAAGTAAGTGTTGGTATCAATGCATATGTACTGAACTCAAATTTAGGATGCATGAATATGTGAAAAACACGGTTAATGGAAAGTTAGATTTTGTATTTTAATTAAATGGATTGTCTTAAGTTAGGTGGAAAGTTTATGTTAATTAAGGATTTAGATTTTAGTCCACTTGGCCAAATACAATCCTATCTTGACCCTAACCCCATTACAACCCTTAGAAGACCTCTTAATTTGTGTATTGGTGCATTAAATTTTTGTTGATTGTTAGATGAAGAGCAAGCTATAGAAAGCATGATTAATAGAGAATTGAGAGAATTGACCCTAGACACTTGAGAGTTAGAATGATATACACTACCAAGTAAGGGTTCAGCGCTTAATTCTATGTTCCCTGCTTTCATGAGCTATCTTCTTCTTGCAAGTTATTTGTATTGTATTTTCTAATTTGAATTAGTGAAATCCAGTTCATTTTTATTCTTGAAAGATTTATTTACTTTTTTCAGCAAGTAGGTAGAATCATTTTAGCATGTAGTTGCATTCACATTCATAGGTTGTATTGCATGAGTCTTGCCTTTTCCTACTCATTTATTTGGTCTCCTTGAGTTTATCATGAGGACATGCTAATGTTTAAGTGTGGGGAGGTTGATAAACCACTATTTTATGATTTATATTGTATTTAATTGAGTGGTTTTATCAAACTTTTCACCCACTTATTCATATGATTTGCATGATTTTACAATTCCTTCCTAGTTTAGTTCTATGATTGAAAACATGCTTCTTTGGTCTTAATTTAGCTAATCTTAATCCTCTCCTATTACCATTCAATGCCTTGATCTGTGTGTTAAGTGTTTCAGGCTTCATAGGGCAGGAATGGCTTAGACAATAAAGAGGAAGCGTGTAAAAATGGAAGGAACACAAGGAATTGAGGAGATGACCAGCGAGAAGTCACGCGGTCACATGGCTCACGCGACCGCGCGAAATGGAAGAAATCAGAGTGATGCGTTCACGTGCCTGACGTGACCGTGCGGATTGGAAGCTGCACGAACGATGCGAATACGTGGACGACGCGCACGCGTGATACGAAAAAGCTGAGTGACGCAATCGCGTGGACGACGCAGACGCGTGACGTGCGCGATCTGAAAAATTACAAAAGTCGCTGGCAGAGATTCTGGGCCGCATTTCAACCCAGTTTTTGGCCCAGAAACACAGATTAAAGTCAGGAAACATGCAGAGACTCAACAGGCTATCATAATTCACTTTTCAGAGTTTAGATGTAGTTTTTAGAGAGAGAGGTTCTCTCCTCTCTCTTAGGATTAGGATTAGGATTATGATTTATATTAGGATTAGGATTTATCTCATCTTCATATCAAGTTCAATATTCCTTTATTTTGACTTCTCTTATTTTTAATTATATATGTTGCCAATTTGGCTTAATCACATTCATGTTATGATTTTCTTAATTAATATTATTTGAGGTATTTCAGACTTATGATCGTTTTCTCTAATTTATATTATTGATGCTTGGGCTCTATCCAAATTATTTTTATTCCAGTAGATTTACTTTTCTCCTTTGGGTCTTGGTTAAGAAATCAGTAACTCAGAAGTTATTAGACTCAACGTGATCGATAATTGCTATCTTTGCTAATTAGCTTGAACTTCAATAATCCCAATCTTTTTCTAGGAATTAACTAGGATTTGAAGATCAAACTAATTAGTCACTTGACATTCCCTTGCACTAGCAAAGGTTAACTAAGTAGAATTAAGATTCAATTTTCATCATCATTGATAAGGATAACTAGGATAGGACTTCCAATTTCTCATACCTTGCCAAAAGTTTATTTTACAGTTATTTATTTATTTTACCTGCCATTTAAATTAATTGTTCCTCATCTTCAAAACCCCGATTTACAATCTTCATAACCAATAATAAGAACATACCTCCCTGCAATTCCTTGAGAAGACGACCAGAGGTTTAAGTACTTCGGTTATCAATTTATTTAGGGGTTTGTTACTTGTGACAACCAAAACGTTTGTAAGAAAGGACTCTTGTTGGTTTAGAAGCTATACTTGCAATGGGAATTTATTCTAAATTCTAGACCACGCAAAAGTTCTTTCTTCACCGTGGCTGAAAAAAGCTTTAACCCAAGTTGCAGGTTCGAATTTCATTAAGTATTCCCATGCTGCCTTGTTAACCCCCTTCAGCTTCTCCATGGTCTCTTTGAACTCTAGTTTAGTTGTGCAATTAGCACATTCCCACACTATGTCTTTAACATGCATGTCTTTGAACTGGTTAATGAAGTTCTTCCACATGTGCATTACACAGTTTTGATGATGTGCTCTCGGCATTACCTCCTTTAATGCTGGTAGCAGGCCCTACATAGAGTATAATGATGCAAATAAACATTGTCAAAGTGTATAAGTCTAAAAGTTTAAAAGTGTTTAAATAAAGTCATGCAAAGATGCTAATCACTTATTACTAGCCTAATCTATCCAAATTAACGATGTAAAAGTCTGACCTTTTGCTGGTCAGACATAAAGTTCCAACCGTATTGATTGGCATCACCCAAACTTCCTAAAGCAATGAGAGAAACCATTTCCATGATTCCTTAGTCTCCGATCTTGCAACACCATATGCCACTACATAGAATTGGTTGTTCGCATCCTGTGCAACTACTGAAAGTAGTTGGCCTCCGTGGTATGTCTTCAGAAAAACTCCATCAAGATGGATGAACCTACATCCACTCTTAAAGCTTTGCTTACAGCCCTGGAAGCAGATATATATTTTGTCAAACATAAGGAGGGATTGTGGAATAGGCTTCACATCAACTCTTTCTGTCGAACCCGGATTTCTCTTAATGATCTCCATGCCATAGTCCTTGAGCTTCCCATACTATTCTTTTTCATTTTCCATTATTCTCTCTTTGGCCTCCTTCACCGCCTTGTAAACCATCTTCAGATGCACCACCAGGTTAAACTCTTCTCTAAGAAAGTCAATTGCCTCATTAGTTGTCATATGAGGTTAGCTTGCCATTCTCTTCTCCACTTTCTTACTGATTCCAGTGTTGATTAGCAGCATTACTACCCAAGTCTCTTGCACAGGTATGTGATAAACCCATATTTTGTGATATATTTTGTGCTTAGTTTGAGTGATTTATTCAATCCTTCACCCACTTATTCATATTAATTGCATGGTTTTACTTTTCCTTCCTTATTATGTGATGTATTAACATGTTTCCTATGCTTTAAAATTAATTATTTTAATTACCTTTATTTCCATTTGATGCCATGATTAGTGTGTTGAGTAGTTTCAGATCTTCTAAGGCAGGAATGACTTAAAGGACGGAAAAGGAAATATACAAAAATGGGAAGAAAGCGTAAAACGGAGTTTTGGAGAAACTGGCATCCACGCAATCGCATGGACGACGCGACCGCGTGCCAAGAGCAAAGAAGCAGCGACGCGGCCGCATGACTGATGCGACCGCGCACCTAAAGAAGGACACCTATGACACGGCCGCATGACTGACGCGATCGCGCGACAAGGAAAAACTCCAAGTGACGCGACCGCGTGACCCACGCGGACGCGTGACAGAGGCCACACACCAGAAATTGCAGAAAACGCTCAAGGCGGATTCTGAAGCCCTTTTTGGCCCAAATCCAAGTCCAGAAGGCATAGACCAGAGGTTATGAAGTGGGAGAATGCACCCATTCAAGGGGAATCGAATTTTTAGTTACTTTCCATGATTTAGGTTTAGTTGTAGAGAGGTTCTCTCCTCTCTCTTTAGGATTGGGATTTAGGACTTCTCTTAGTTTTAGGAGTGACTCTCGATCCCAGGTTCAATGTTCTTTTACTTTATATTTATTTCTTATTTTCAGATACTTTAATGCTTATATTAGTTATGTTGCCTATTTGGCTTATGCCACATTCATGATGATTTTCTTATTTAATGTTATTTGAGGTATTTCAGTTTAATATTGCCTTCTTTTATTTATGCCATTGATTATTCCCAATCTGAAGACATTTTCATTCTAGTAGAATTAATTTACTTTTCCCTTTTTGGTCTTGGTTAAGAAATCAGTAACTCAGGAGTTATCTTAGCTCAACATAATTTATAACTGTTATCTTTGCTAATTGAACTGAACTTCAATAATCCCAACCTTTTCTTAGGAAATAAATAGGATTCGAAGGTCAAATTAATTAGTCCCTTGACTTTCCTTTGCTTTAGCAAAGGTCAACTAAGTAGAATTAAGATTCAACTTTCACTATTATTGATAAGAATAACTAAGTCTGGACTTCCAATTTCTTGTGCCTTGCCAAAGGGTTTGCTTTACAGTATTTATTTATTTTAATTGCCATTTAAATTATTTGCCATATTAATTCTTTATTCTCAACCCCAATTTACAATCTTCATAACCAATAATAAGAACATACTTCCCTACAGTTCCTTGAGAAGACGACCCGATGTTTAAATACTCGGTTATCAATTTTAAAGGGGTTTGTTACTTGTGACAACCAAAACGTTTGCACGAAGGGATTTTTGTTGGTTTAGAAACTATATCTACAACGCAACTATTTTTATCAAATTCTTTACTAGCAAAAATCCCAACGTCAGTATGCTCTGGCTTGTAAGTCTTTACCTGAAAGAATAAGAAAGTCTCGTTGTATGATAAATGTGCCAACCATGGACAATCTTCACCCCTGCATCCAACTCTCACCCTTTCCTTATCATTTTTTATCCAGAGAAGTTCCCTGCCTTTAGATATGAACATATCTCTAACCACTTCTTTGAACCCATCAATGGTTGCAAACTCGGTTCCAATCTCAAATCTACCATTTCCAAACCCATAATCATCGTTGAACATTGGAAAGTCATGTTTGTTTCCCTCATTTTCTGACGACACTGGTGTGTGATGATTCTCTGATTCGTACTCATAAATGGGTTCATCATCATCTGAATCCTCGTCATTTACATAGAGGCTGATTGGAGGCCTATCATTAGGCTGCACATTAGGCATAGCTTCCTCAGCAAATCTAGCAGGCCTAGTTCTTTGGGCCTTTACATTAGGCCTAGTTCCTTTGGGCTTGGCAATGGGCCTAGTTCTTTTGGTCTTCACAGTAGGCCTATCACCTATGGCAGAACTCCCACTTGCACTCCTTAGTCCACCTCTTTTTTTACCTCTATTTGACTCTGCCCCTGTCCCTTTTTTCACACTGCCATTTTTCTTTGGCAGAACCTTGTCCTTTTCTTTCAGAATTCTTTTTTTCCTCTTCCCATCATCTTCCTCATCAACATTGGAATAATCCTCATCTGAAACAGTTTCTGAGCCAGTCAAAAGAGGTTTATACAGTTCATCCTCCCCGCTTTCATGCCCATTGATGAGCGGATATTTTATACGCATTTTGGGGGGTAATTTCATGTAGATTTTAGTGTGTTTTAGTTAGTTTTTAGTATATTTTTATTAGTTTTTAGGCAAAATTTATATTTCTGGACTTTAATATGAGTTTATGTGTTTTTCTGTGATTTCAGGTATTTTCTGACTGAAATTGAGGGAGCTGAGCAAAAATCTGATTCAGGCTGAAAAAGGACTGCTGATGTTGTTGGATTCTGACCTCCCTGCACTCGGAATGGATTTTTTGGAGCTACAGGAGTCCAATTGGCGCGCTCCCAATTGGGTTGGAAAGTAGACATCCAGGGCTTTCCAGCAATATATAATAGTCCATACTTTGCGTGAAGATAAATGACGTAAACTGGCGTTTAACGCCAGTTCCATGTTGCATTCTGGCGTTGAACGCCAGAAACAGGTTGCAAGTTGGAGTTAAACGCCAGAAACAGGTTACAACCTGACGTTTAACTCCAAAAAAAGCCCAGGCACGTGAGAAGCTTAAGTCTCAGCCCCAGCACACACCAAGTGAGCCCTAGAAGTGGATTTCTGCACTATCTATCTTAGTTTACTCATTTTCTATAAACCTAGGTTACTAGTTTAGTATTTAAACAACTTTTAGAGACTTGTTTTGTATCTCATGACATTTTTAGATCTGAACTTTGTACTCTTTGACGGCATGAGTCTCTAAACTCCATTGTTGGGGGTGAGGAGCTCTGCAGCGTCTCGATGAATTAATGCAATTATTTCTGTTTTCTATTCAAACACGCTTGTTTCTCTTTAAGATGTTCATTCGTACTTAACCATGATGAAGGTGATGATCTGTGACACTCATCACAATTCTCAATCTATGAATGCGTGCCTGACGACCACCTCCGTTCTACCTTCGATTGAATGAATATCTCTTGGATTCCTTAATCAGAATCTTCGTGGTATAATCTAGAATCCATTGGCAGCATCCTTGAGAATCCGAAAAGTCTAAACCTTGTCTGTGGTATTCCGAGTAGGATTCAGGGATTGGATGACTGTGACAAGCAACTCGCGAGTGTTGGGCGTAGTGACAAACGCAGAAGGATCAATGGATCATATTCCGACATGATCGAGAACCGACAGATGTTTAGCCGTGCGGTGACAGCGCATTTGGACCATTTTCACTGAGAGGATGGATGGTAGCCATTGATAACGGTGATCCACCAACACACAGCTTGCCATAGAAGGGAATCTTGCGTGCATGAAGAAGATGTCAGTAGGAAAGTAGAGATTCAAAAGAGCATCTCCAAAACTCCAACACATTCTCCATTACAGCGTAATCATTATTCTTTTCATGCTCTTTCACTTTTTACAATTGAAACTAAAGAACCCTATCGGTATCCTGACTAAGAACAATAAGATAACCATAGCTTACTTCAAGCCAATAATCTCCATGGGATCGACCCTTACTCACGTAAGGTATTACTTGGACGACCCAGTGCACTTGCTGGTTAGTTGTGCGGAATTACATAGTGTGAGTGTGATTTTCGTGCGCCGCCCATCATCTTCTGTGGATGGTGATGATTGAAGCTCCCTGATGATGCTGTCAACATCAATAGGATCATCAAATTCTTTCGCCCCCTTTTTTGCTGCAGCATGTTCTTCCACTATCTGTGGCTCATCAACAGGATGGTCGAAGTATATGTAAAATTCATCAGTGGTTGAGTTCTTGAGCTTGTTCTCTCGAAGTTCATTAATCCCTGCATCTCCTCTCAGAATGTGCTGTCCAGCCTTGAGATCACTGCTTGTTGGGTCAAACCAATACACTGTCCTATATGATGCATATCCCAAACCCTTGAACAATGTAACTAAATCTCCAAAATTCACGATGTCTAAGTCCATCTTTGGAAAATTTTCAATTGCCCACCAATATACTCAAGAGTTCCACTGGATTTTCTACCAAAATGGCCTCCGTGATGAAAAACAAGCACCACATATATATCATCCATCTGCATTATCCACAAGTGCATAAATCGGAGATTAAACCCTAGATCAAGTGCCCAAAATTTTGAAATCAGTTAACTCCACATAGCTTTTTTTCATTCTTTTACCGAAAAAAAAAACATGCAATCACCCGATATCCCAACCCCATACATTATATTGTCACAAACATTTAAACAACATACATAGTCTTGATTATTACATTTACCTCTGTAGAAGATGGTAGCTTCCTCTCCACACGAAACTTGCCGTAATCTTCAACAACCACCACGTCCACTGAGCACACCACCACTTTCAACTGGAGGAAGCCGTTCCTTTTTTGGAGGGAGAATGGCGTTTGTGTTCTGATAGGGTTTTCTGTAATAAGTGGAGTGACTTTTGGGTGTTCTGGGGATTACGAAGGTTGAAATAAGGTGGGGGATGCATACGGCATCGTTTTGGAGCATAAGGACCAAATTGTCCTCTAACAATTTGTTCCCCATCCACTTCAAGAACCAAAATGGACACATCACTTTCCACCCCTCCAGGTCAGCAATCTCCGTTACCGTTTCCACCCCCAATTCGATGGAAGGAACATAATTGTCACGCGTTTTACATGGTGAGGGATCAGAATGTATTTTTCAATTCTGAAGGACTAAAATGTCTGCGTTTAAAAAAGTTAGAGATCTATTTGTCTTTTACTCTAAATTTTATATTACATCATAACTTTATTTTGGTATATTTATTTATATTTTATTTATTATTTTATTATAAAAAGATATTTTGATTGAATTACGATTGAATTAATTAAACCAGTATATTAGTAAATTAGTAATTAGAACGATTTGATAATTGATTCGATTTTTAGAATATTGATCATTCACTCATTTGACTCGGTTTGAGCCACCCAGCAAATCGTCCCTGCATCAGATTCGGTGAAACCCGAACTGACATGCCCGATTTTGATGAAAATCGATGACTCGGCCGGTTTATAAAACCAGGACCGGCCATGATAATTTTTCAAATTCGAACGACGTCGTTTTTCTGAGGGTTGCAAATACTAACGCACTCATCCCTCTCTACTGACTACTCTCAGCCGCGGATCAGCCTCCCTCACTGTCTCACAACTCACAAGCTCTGGTCAGACTCTTCTCTAAAGCTCAACTCTCAAGCTCTCTCTCTCTCGTCTCTCCCACGCAGCGTCTCTCTCTTCTCATTCACCCACTCACTCGCTCACTGTTCCTCCGTGGCCTCCGTTCCTTCCGCCGCCACCAGTGTACCACCTGGCAACTTAGCTTCTTCTCTCTTTCTCTTCTCCGAACAGTCTATTCTCTGCGAGTCAGTTTGGTTCTGTGTGGTTGCCGCCAAAATGTTGCGTAGAAATATTCGCATGAGGAGGGAGTATTTATACAGGAAGAGCTTAGAAGGCAAAGAACGCTTGCTCTACGAAAAGAAGCGCAAGATCAGAGAAGCACTTCAAGGTTCTTCCTTCCTTCCATATGAATTTTTCATTACCGTTTTTAATTTTAATTCACTTGTTTTCGTGAAAATTTTTATTATTATTTATTATTATTGTTAGTTCATGTGTTTACTTTTAATTTTATGTAGAAGGGAAGCCAATACCTACTGAACTTAGGAATGAGGAGGCTGCACTTCGTCGAGAAATCGATCTCGAAGATGAAAACACAGCTGGTGTTATATTCTTCCTTTGTCTTCACCTTTTTTTTCTATCTTTTTAATTTAGTTAGTGAATTTTTTTATGAATTTGATTATGTTGTGTTATAATTTAATTTTATTCATTGTTTTATCCAATGAGTTCTGTAATGTTTTTAATAAGAAGCTATTAAAGACAAACATAATCCATTAGTACACAACTCAATATGTAGTTATCTATAACCATTGCTAGTTTTTTATATGCTTTCTACTTAACTCCTTTGTACCAAAACAGACAACACTGAATAGACATATAATTGATGGTTTACTAACTTGACTCATGCCACGTAAAAGGTTAATTCTTTAATAGACAAAAGTTGTCTGGTTTAAGAGTTTAACTCTAAGTGGAAACTCTGCATATGATAGGGGAAAACATTGTATCTTTTCTAATTATTCAAGTGTTGCCAACAATAACCCATATCATAGTGAGTTCTGGTGATTTTTATAATTGTTGATGGCATTCTTGGTTTTTGTTTTGTTTTGATTCACTTTTTTCTTCCCCTGTTCAGGGATTGAGTAGTTTTATAGGTCTTAGAGGTCATGTTTTATTGAGAAAGGCACTATATTCATACTGAAAGCATCGAGTTGTTCCGAGTCCTTACTCCTAATAGATGGATGGGAAGGGATTGAAAAGTAAAATGAACTCTACTCTATCCATTAACGGATTAACTTCCTTCCCTTCCCCTCTGAAAACCAATCTCACAAATCCACCCTTTGTCCCCTGGTACCCAAGCTTTTAGGCTATTTTGCCTTTCCCTCATAAACTTTTTTGATGTTTTATTCTCTCTTGCATTGATTTATTTCAAAAGAGACATTGATGTGATTGCTGAAATTTCGTCTCCACTTTTTGCTGCATCTAATTCAGTCCCGAGAACGCACATTGATGATGAGTATGCACATGCTGCGGAAAAAGATCCTAAAATTTTGCTAACCACTTCCAGGGATCCAAGTGCTCCTCTTCAACAGTTCGTAAAGGTTTTCTCACTTCAATTGTTTTCTTGATTTTTTTCATAATGTTCTATTTTATTTATTCCTTTTTTTCTGTCTTAGTAAATTCCGGATAATGTTTTGACTATTGTGACACTCAATTTTCTATGTTCAGGAGCTGAGTTATGTTTTTCCGAATGCACAAAGGATGAATCGTGGTGGTCAGGTTGTAACCTTTACTGTTTTTTTCCATTTTTTATCTCTTGTATACGTTCAAAATCTGAATAATTGACTATTTGGTTGATTTTCCATTTATTGTTTTCTTGCTAATGAGTAATGATAATAAATACAGCTAAAATATAATCGTTATTATATAGCTAAAATATAAACTGAATAACTGATTGTCTTTTCTGTTGTGTGTTTGCATTTGGATTGTTGTCGCTATCATTTTAGGTTATTTCTGAAATTATAGAGTCTTGCCGTGCACATGATTATACAGATGTTGTGTTGGTTCATGAACATCGTGGTGTGCCAGATGGCTTAATTGTCTGCCATCTGCCATATGGTCCAACTGCATATTTTGGATTGCTCAATGTGGTAAGTGTTGGTCTTAAAAAGTATTACTTTTTCTAATATATATTTGTATGGACAACATGCTGACTTGTTTCTTTTCCATATCCATATAGGTTACAAGGCATGAAATCAAAGACAAGAAAGCCATTGGTACAATGCCTGAGGCTTATCCACATCTGATTTTTGATAACTTCTCAACTAAGGTTTTCATAAGTCAACACTATCTCTATTTTTTTACTTGCTCGAATGTCATTGGTAAACTGCCCATGGTTTTGATCTTTGGTCTGTTGCATTTGCCACTGGTCTTTCAGATATCTACTGGTCATGCCAATGCTATCTTGTCTGGTCTTGAAACCATAATGTTCTGAATTGGACTAGAAGCAGTTGCAGCTTGACTGTTTAAACTTTAAATTGATTTAAATGATTTCCCTCTGATGCTAAAACTGTTAAGGGTAAGATTTGAGCACAGGTTAAGACTAGGAGAAGGCACATTGTCAACTTTTTAAGCATTGGTCTATTAAAATAGTTGGATTTCTAATGGGGTTGCTTTTACTAATTAGTCTTAGAGATGACAAATGATTTAACCAAGATTCAAACTTAGGTTAATTTGGAATGAAAAAGATGATGTATCAGTAGGCTATTGGTCAGAGCAAATATATGTATTGATTTTGTAAGAATAAAAGTGCAAGGTTGGTTCTGTTTGCATTGTGATTCGGGATTAGAATTTTGTTTATGTTGGCCACTTTTTCTATTCGTTAATTTCCCAACTATATATGTATGGAATATATACTTCTGCAAATTCAATATTATCGAAAGTAATTACTATCTATAGCAATAATTATGCTGGTTTTGTTCTGACTACTCATCTTATTTGGAATTCATTTTGGACTTTTAACAGTTGGGTGAAAGGACTGCCAACATTCTAAAGTATCTTTTCCCAGTTCCAAAACCAGACACAAAACGTATTGTGACTTTTTCCAACCAGTCTGACTATGTATCGTTCAGGTTGGTTTTGCATTCACAATCTTATGCATTTGACCTTTCATTATAATTTATAAATATCCGTTATTCATTCATGTTACAGTGAAGTTGTGCTGGTTAGTGTTTTTTCCCTTCTCATTTGAAATCTAGTGTTTGTTCTATACAGGCATCATATATATGAAAAGCATGGAGGTCCGAAGTCTATTGAACTAAAGGAAATTGGTCCACGGTTTGAGTTGCGACTTTATCAGGTTTGCATTACTATTAACCTCACCGTTGATTGCTTCTTTGTCTGTTGTTATGAGGAAAGATGATCTTCCACTCAAAACAAAGTAACTACATCTGTCTACATGCTACTAAATTTAAGAAAACTGTAGTTCAGTGATTGCATTTTGCATGTGTATACGTGTTTCTTTGTTTTGGTTGATGTAATGTTGCGCAAAAGTTAAAATTTTCTGCTGATTACATTTTTTTACTTTTACGTTTAAAAATATCCTTTTTGTTACCCCAGCCATTTTGTAAAATTGCTTACACGGATATATATATATTGGATATGTTTCTGAGCACATCTGTTTGACAAAATGTAAACTAATTTAATAACACCATCATTGTAAATTTTGATCTATTAATGTTAGCAGCAGTTCAGGCCGCCTTTTTTATTTTTGGGGTTTAATTTATTAGATTCAACTATTAAAATCGTAAATTATCTACTTACTAGTTACTACTAGTGGTTCTACTTTCTACTATCTTCTACTATTTTAAAGGAGTTGAGGCAGTTTTACCCCTTTTAGGTCATATTTCTGTAATTCTTTTTTCTATTTTACCCCTAGCTTGTCTTTGTCTCTTTTTCTACCACACACTTGCTTAACTTACGCTAAGAACTACATAAAACTATCCATATTGCCATGTATTACAAAATTAACAGCCATCATTATTCTATAATCTCAAGATGCTAGTGCTTGTTAATGTTTATTTCATATTTACTAAATAAAATAATGCATTGTTCCGATTGTTATTGGATACCAAACCCGTTCCTAATACCATGGTTATTAAAATCAGACTGATAATCAACTCTATTGAAGCAATGGGACGGGTGGCCAGTTCACTGGATTTTAGTCTGAACAGATCGGTCCATTCCAGTTCTTTTTTTATTTGGTGTCCCAGTCCAGTTTTAATTGCTATGCTTTTTGCTATTTTCACTGTTAACCAATTAACCCAATGTCCCTATTTTTCTCAAACACGTTGCAGATAAAGCTGGGAACTGTGGATCAAGCTGAAGCTCAAATAGAATGGGTTATTAGACCTTACATGAACACAAGTAAAAAACGCAAGTTTCTCAGTGATTGATGTTGCCATAACAAAAGCCGCAATGTTAAAGTAGTATTTACGCAGCTTTACCTGATACACGTTGAGTGCATTTTTTCATCGTGACGGAACATCGAGGATGTCCTTAGTTCCTTAGTTTGAAAGAGAATATAAAATTTTTGGAATGAGCAATTGAGCATCATTGTAAACTGCTAAAGCTATGAAAAAGTGAGAATGGAATGTACTTTATGATTATTTTTGGAAGAAAATTATTATTTGCTTTTTCTTGGGAATATCAACAGTTCGTATGTTATTATTATTATTATGAAAAATTTTCGATGAACAAGTTTCTTTAATATTAGTTTTTTTAATAATGGTTTTAAAAAAAATTAACACAGAATTTTTTGAAAAAATATAAAAATTTTGTAATAAATAACAGTAGAAAAAGAAGAAACCCGTGAAGGAAAAAAATACGAGAAAAAAAAGAGAACAAGAAAGTAAGTGGTGTCTGTGAGTAGCTCTGAAAATCAATTGGATATGACATCGTTTAGTCTGTTAGTTTAATAGTTTAAAATTTTAATTAATTTAATGGAGTATAATTGACATAATTGAATTATAATAAAATAATATAAAATTAAAAATTTAATATCATCAATTTTGTCTAATTTTATTCGTAATCTATATTCTTATGTTTCATATTGTAGTGTCATATCCGCCTCTGTCCCTGCTTCATAAATTATATCACAATATAATCAACCAAAAGAAAAGCATAATTTTTATGCCATTTGAAATGCTAAGACTAATTAATAAATGATAAATTTTAGCAAATAGTAAGTTTCAAGACACAGTTTAAAATTACGATCCCAGAAAAAAAAAATAATATTCTAGACAAAAGATTCACAAAAACAATAAAAACATCACCATGATCAGGTATATTATGCTTAAAACTTAAAAATCATCATCACCAAATGTCTTACAAAGAACATAAAAGTCTTGAAAAATAATAAATATCAAACATAGAAGTAATACTAATATTATTTGTCATATTAAAATCACATAATTCACTGTAATATTTCTACCTATATTTTATCAATAAAAAAGTAAAAACTTATTTTAAAAAAATATAAATTAATAATAAATAAAATTTAAACAGACACATATTTTGTCATTTACATGAGAAAAAAGCGTCATACAGCCATACCATCACAGTAATAGATTTTTTTTATTTTTTATTTATATCTATCAACTAGGGATGAATTCCCTAAAAATAATCCAGATTTTGTGTATACGTTTTTATGGATTTTATAATTCGATAATAACGTTTTATCCATCTTAAAATTTTAAATTCCTAAAAACAACGTTTAGTATTTTATAATTAAAAAATATTTTATTTTTATATAGTGTTAAAAAATTTTTACTATATGTCAGTGGCAAACTGTGCTGCTATTGTAGTATTATAAAATATTAAAATATCAAATATTCTGATATTTTACACAAAATTATCAATATATAAAAAATTTAGTCCAATATTATTATTTTTAAATTTTAAAAAAATTATATACAATTATTTACACATAAATAATAATTTAATCAAATAAATTAAATTATCTAATAATTTTTAATTATTAATTTTACAGTAAATAAAAAATTACTCAGATGATCATGAAAATTATTAATTTTATGCAATATAGTTTGGTCAAACGAGTCAAACAACCTTTAAAATCACTAAAATGAAATTTCAAATTTAATTATGTGATCTGCGAAGATACTCCAACCAAGACGAGAAAGAGACTCCATTCTTTCGTGGTTCAGTTCAACACTTGAACCAGAGGCTCTGTTGGCTTGCTCATAAATTTTTATTAAATTATATTCTAACTCTAATATCTCCCTTTTATACTTCTTCTTCTTCTTCTTCTTCAATTTATTTCTTGGAAAATTGAGAAATGTCAATGGGGAACGAGTCAAGTTGGGTTGGGAAGAAGCCTATCAGGCGCATTGGTGGCATGTCCGACGCACTCTCCATCGCCGCCGATCTTGGTTTCTCCGTCTCCGCTTCCCAACCACCGCCTCAGGTACGCATAATTCATTCATTCAGATTCCGCATTCATCTTGTTTCGCTGAAATTACGGTTTTGCCACCAACTCTCTGTTTCTAGGAATCTTCTCTTCCGAGTAGCGGCGAAAAGGGCGAGGACTTGGTCAGGGTTTTGAGGGAACTAACCACTGTTCAACGCAAGATCGCGGATTTGCAAGTCGAACTTCAAGGACGCAAGGTTTTTTCTTCTTCTATTCTGTACCTTTTTCTATTTTATTTTATTATTATACTTTAAAGTTTAAACAAGTTTGTGGGTAAAATGGTAAATTATGGTGATCTTCCCAGCATCGCTATACTGAAATCCATTGTAGTGTTTTCGTATTCTGCAAATTAGATTCATGTTAGGTATAATTTTTTTGTGAATTATGTTAAAATATTGCCTAATTTGTAGGGGAGATTTATTAGTTTCTCTTTATGATTGATGTAAGAGTTCATAAGATTTGTGAAATTGTGTAGGATGATAAGAATGTTGCACATTTGACGCATGTGAGTGAAATGGAAAAGAAAATTGAGACTTTGGGGAGGATTACCGCTATACTGAAAGATGTTATCCAGAATAAGGTAATGTGGCTGTGCCCTCCATTATACCTGCTTTCAGTATTTTTTTCCTTTTTCGGTAGTTTCCCTGGATTAGTTCATTAGGGATAAGTTGATTTACCGAATTTAATGTTGCAGGATCGCATCATAGCTCGCCTGCAGCAGCCTTATTCTCTTGATTGCATTCCTGTAGAAGCAGAATTTCAGGGGTGAATGGTTTTTGATTGTGTTAGTAGCATTACTCGTTGGCAGGGAGACACACTTCATTATCTTGTGTTGTAGTTGGTGATGTAGCAAGATTTAGTCCATAGCATGACAAAGATATTTGTTGGCTTAAATTAAACTTGCTAACTGGAAGTTTCAGCTCCATGGGGTAAAATAATTGGAATTAGTTGGCTTCTCCACTGCTGCTGTAGACGCTAGATAGTTTTCAGGCTTATGTTTATGCACTGTGTCGTGTTAGCTTCTTGAGTTCATTCAATTATTCTCAGTGCCTGAGTTGTTGAGCTGAAGTTTTTTGGAGCAAAATGTGTGTATACTTGTAATGTAAAGATTAAATTTGTATCTGAAGACTAAAATCTGATATTTTGGAATCATAACAATTCCTATGATACTACCTTTAACTTCACATGTATAATTAGTCCTTTTTCCCTTTAATTTTACATATTTATAGAATTGTCTAGATTATTAATCTTGGGGGAAAGCATGAATTAATCCAAATTTTACCTTATATCCACACCATCCACTTTTAGTTGAAAATTGATGTAATGCTGAACTATTGATTCATGAGAGTAGACTTCCATTTAAGAAAGTTTAACGCTTCTGTCATATATATTTCTTCAACTCTTGCAGAAACAATTCTCTGAACTACTGATGAAGGCAGCTAGTGATTACGGTGCCTTGACAGCATCAGTGGCAGATTTTCAGTGGAGTCAGAATTTCAAGGAACCTCCTTCAGTTTGGGGGGTATGTTTCTACAGTATATTTATTGTGGCAACATCTTGTCATAAATCATTAGTTAATTTATATTTGCATCCATGAACCCTTATTTGATATGATAAGTATACCAGTAGATAATAAATACTACAAAATGGAGGTTCTCCTTAGAGGCTGTGTCTGTTGCATATTCTGAAGGTTTTTATCAATTGTTTTCAAAGGCAACTGGTGCAAAACTGGAATTGATTTTAGGCCATCCCAGATTGAATAATGACATAAGGAAAATGCTAATTTGACAACTAGAAAAGAGCCAACAACCAAGAACTGCAAAATATAGTTTTTTTCCTTGTAGTTATTGGTTGTTAGCTTTTTGTTTCTAATCAAATTAGCATTTCCTAATGACACATAAATTTATATACTTGCAGTTTTTTACCTTTTCTTTTATCCTTATAGGAAATGCTTCGACCCATTCCAGTAGCTTTGGCATCTTGCACTCGCTTCTTTGAAGCAATGTCTGCCACAAGAGAGTCATTTGCAGCCCTTCAGAAATTGAGAGTGGGTCAATTTGATTCCCCTATACCAAGTACTCCGGCGAGAGATCCTTCCCAAAGACTGCCCGGAGTTTCTAATTGTCTGACTCCACCTCCAATGGAAAACTGAAGCAAACCTCGATGAGATAGTTGTCAGAAATTGAAGGAAGTAAGAATTAATTCAACAAGCACCAAGATTCAAACAACTAGCTGAGTGTTATAGGATCTTCTTGTGCCCTTTCTCAGTTGAAGAAGAGTTTACTTCATCCAACTGTTTGTGCAGATCAATTGTTTTAACTTTATTTACCAAAAATCTTTCATGATTACTATGTGAAAAACTCCAATAATTTTGTAGTGCTGCAAGGCTTGTGACCAAAACGCATTGTACACTTGTACATCTAAAACCCAACATTAACTGTTGCGGTGTGCCTGAATCAGTTTTAGTCTTATACACTGAATGTACAAAGTAGAGACTTATTTTCTTTCTCCTAACTTTATTCTGTCTTGGTAACCTTTTAGCTTGAAAGGTGAGCTGTTAAATTATCAGTATGGAGTGTTTATAATAAAAAAGATTACCAATATGTTGCAACTCTTATGGTCGTAGCCAAGAAATTGAAAGATGAAATATATAGTAGAGGAGAAAAAGACGTCTTAGATACAAGTGAATGAAAAACGGTAATTACATTCAGTTACAATAGAATCTATATTTATATTTTAATTATTTAATTATTTATATATGATTTAAAAAATGTAGTCAGACCTAAAGAATCACAATAAACCATTCTTATTTTTGATAGTGTCAGTTTACACAATTTTTTTTATATTGTATGTTTGTATGATTTGTAAAAAATATTATTATTAAAATAAGAATGACAACATCCGTTCTTTGTAATAATTTATTATGATTATAAAAGATACTTGGAAAAGCTTTGTTAGGAGAACGGAATGTACTTGAAAAAGGATCTGGATTCTCTAAAGTTTGAATTTTATTTTAGAGAGTAAAGTGTGATTTCTCACCATTGATTTCATAGGTGGGACCAAGAATAAATACGAAAGAGAAATTATTCAAGAGTAGAAGATCACACTTTACTCTCTAAAGTAAAATTCAAACTTTAGAAGATCCAAATCTCTTGAAAAAAGGATGATATAAAATAGTTAATGACACAAGCATTTGCGTCTATGACAACCCACGGCTACAAGGTAATATAATTACACAAATTTCAAACTGGGATTCAAACTATTCCAGGTCCACAATGGGTTTATCAGCTAATGTATAGAGACTTAGGGTGAAATGAAGAGATGATACGCAACACTTTTCCTCAACAAATAGTTGCCTCTATTCTACAAACTTCTACTTGCAACCATGATGATGAATTAATTTGGTCATTTCAGATGAAAGAAACATATGTAGTTGTTTTTGAATAGAAAGTTGCATTTCAGTTGCTCCATGAACAAACAAATATGCTTCCAGATTACATGTAGAACAAGAAGAACTAGAATGCATTACGCGACATGCGTATGTCTCAAAGTGTGTGTTCATATAGAAGTTGGTGGACGAAGTTTTCTTGTGGAAACAAAGCTCAACCAGTGAATACCCTCAATTTCATCGATCTAACTAGTTTATGATCTAGAATTAAAATCTGTACACTTTTGGTTTGCTGGTTGTTATGCATCTCAGCCATTTTAGGACCTACTAGGATTAGGCAGAACTATACCTCATGATCCCTTTCTTCAAACTAACTAAGAGAGAAAATTAATTGATAATTTCTATAACTAAGTTGATGTAAAGAGAAAGCTACATTTTGTGGCGGTTAGCTGCCGTCACATGTTGATAACTCCAATGCTGTGTCAATAATTTATTTTTATAACTAAGGTTAACCAAGTCTTTTTTCTTCTTATGCGTCTTTCTTTTCTTCTTCAGTTGATTTTTATTGTAGAAATAAGCTGTTAGATCAATTTAATTAAATTTAGTTATTAATATAATTTGATCATGTAGCATCATGACTCATATTATTATGACACACATATTTATCAGAATCAATAAGTAATTGACTCGGTTATACGATAGGGTTATTGGATCATTAGTTCAACCAATGGATCATTGATTTATTCGGTTAATCCAGTCATATTAAATATAAATTATAAAAATAAAAATAAAGTTAAAAATTAAAATGCATATTTTCAAAAATATATTAATAACAATTAAATATTAATTTTTAAATATAATTTATGATAAAAAAGAAATAAAAAAATTAATTACTAATACAAAATATTTTTTAAATTTAAATAAATAAAAAAACAAAAAATATCAATATATCAATTTATTTATATATCATATTTTTTATTGTTTAGTATTTATGACAATCCATGCTTAAAAAGAATACAAAAAAATAAAAATTCGTTCCTGATTTATTATATATTTATTTATTGTCACTTGTAATGTTAAAAAAATAAAGTGGCGGAGTGGCAAGGGGAGCCGTTGCATGCGGATTGTTCTATGTTTGAACCTTGCTATCAGCAATTTTGAGTTGTGAATTTTGCAGCTGGTCTAGTACGATTCTAATAATTATGATAGGGATTTGGATCCTTTAAATTTTAAATTTTATTTTAAAGAGTAAAGTATAATTTTTTATCATTTATTTTATAAGTGGGACCAAGAATAAATATGAAAGAGAAATTATTTAAGGATAGAATATCACACTTTACTCTCTAAAATACAAATTCAAAATGTAGAGGATCCAAATCCCTACGATAGCTACTACTAGTAGTATTAGACTTATTTATAATTTTATTTCACTCACCAATTAAATTAGATCTATCTTTTGCCTAAAAAATATTAAGAATAAAAGATAATGTAAATTTCATAAAATTCTCAGCGAAGAATTTGAAAAATCTTAGACAGTGAACAAAATCTTCTAAATATTTTACTTTAAAATTTTTTTAATTAAAACTACAGAACAATACACACTATTTTTTATAAATATGACCGTTTTATATTTAAAATTTTGTTTCAAGAACAATTGCTTAAGTGTTGTTTATCTATGCTATATTATATAATTAAAAATTAATAAAATTTTAGATTTTATTGACTGAAATATATAATACTAAATAATTCAAATTCAAAATTTTTTATTCATGTACTAATTTAACAAAATATTTGTAATTAATATAACTAACGGTCTTACAGAGCATAAACAATTAAAGATAACATGTAAAATGCTAAACATAAAATAGAAGTATGAAGAATATTACAATGCCCTCAATTTTCTTTTATAATCTGCACGGTTTAAAATAAAAGGAAATTATGTTAATTGCATGTAATATTGGAGTTTGCGGTTATAATAAATTAAGAAATGGTGACCACTAAACAACTTGATTTTTCTTGTCTTTTTTCACCTTTGTTACATTGAATATACTATTAGTTCAAAGCAAGCCACAAATTTGTTCTCCATGTTGGAATAAATCAATTTTCAATAACCCAGATCATCCATATTGAATCACTAAAATATTATAATGCGAAAGCGTACCTGAATTCATAGGAGTCAGAAATTGATGGAAGAATTTGGATCTTGTGGTTCTTTCGATCTTCCTCAACTAAAGCTTCTGTATTCCTAGGCGACTGAACTATAACTCTTTTGATGAGGAAAGAGCAACAAAGGCGATTTTGGTATATTGGGGGACCGAAACCCTGAGGGTCTATTTATATTTGAGCATGGTACCCATTAAACCCTAAGGCCCAAATAAAATATTATCTAAAGTCCAAAAGATAATATATCAAAAATCCAAAAAGATAATTCTCTAAAGAACAAAAGATAATATCCGGTTTTATTCTCATTTAATTCCAAATCAAAAGTAATAATGACTTATTCAATTAGTATTTATAACAATAAATGAGATCATTATTATATAAGTCATTTAATTTGAAATAGCATCATTTGTGATTATAATTGATATATGTATTGCCCGCAAATAAGTTAGGAAATTAAATAATTTTCTAACAATCTCCCACTTGGGCTATACAAATATTCTTTCTTGACATAATCACATCTTATAAACTTTATGCGCGCATCTGAATGCTATTTCTCTCATTACTTTAACAATCTGGTCCGTCTCATACATTAGATATGGAACTACCGCAGTTTTTATCACATTAAATGCCGTGACTAAACCACGCCAATCACCATCCTAATATACTTAACGACATAGATCAAATTTGGATGAGTAATATGGAAATTACATGCCAAGTGATCTCATGCATGTCTATTTCCAGCTGGTCCAACTTTATTGAGATCAAACACAATACAAATATTACAAAATGAACATTTCATATAACATGAAAGAAACCATCAACTTAATTCTGCAGAAAAAGAACTCAATATCTGTCATAGGACATATACCATGAAATAAACTCCCACTAAACCAAGGCATCACAAATGTTGACACCCATCCGAGCAATATGCTCATGAAAAACTTTAGGGTTCAATCCCTTGGTAATGGGTCTGCTAGCATATACTCTGTTTCCATATGTCCTATGGAAATCTGTTTTTCTTAAACTTTCTCCTTGACAACTAAGAAAATTGATGTCTGTATGCTTCGATTTTGTCAAGCTCTTATTGTTATTGGAGTATAGTACTTACTGACTTATTGTCACAAAATATCTTTAATGGCCCTTTCAATGTCATCTACTATATGAAGCTTAGTGACAAAGTTTCGCAACCATATGCCATGAAATCGGAATCAGAGTACCTAATGATCTCCAAATTTTCTGATCTCCGATAAATAAGCATGTAATCCTTTGTTCTCTTTAGATAACGCATTATGCGTTTAACAGCTATGAAATTTCTTAGTTTCATGCAACAAGCCTATATCGTTACTAGTAAGTAGAATGTCATTAACATGTAAGACCAAAAAGATATATTTACTCCCACTGAACTTGCGGTATACACATTTATCTATAATATTTACCTCAAAACCATATGAGGTAATAACTTGATGAAACTCATGATAACATTAATAGGAAGCTTGTTTGAGATCATAGATGGATTTTCTCTTTTCTCTATTGGATCTCCTTAATGACACTTCTTGAGGTTGTTGAGTTTGCTGTATGGATTGGGATTGAAGAGGATTCTCATTATTTTTCTGTGCTGTAGCAATATCTTGAGCAACAACGATATTCTCATTATTCTCTTATACTGTAACTGGATCTACAGTAGGATTCTCATTGTGCTCTTGTACTATAATTGTGTCTTGAACAATAATAGGTACAAAGACCTGATCATTGTCAGTTACAGAATCCTCATCAAAAGCAACATTCCTAACATTTTCTTCCCCTCATACTCAACATCCTCAAGAAATCTCGCATTTTCTGTTTCAAAAATAGACCTTAATGCAAGAATGTAAAACTTGTACCCCCGTGAACGCTCAGCGTAACCAACAAAGTAGCAACTAATTGTCCTTGAGTCCAATTTTCTTTCATGCGGCCTATAAGGTCGCGCCTCAGCTGGACATCCCAAAATATGCAAATGCTTTATACTGGACCTTTTTCCAGTCCAAATTTTATATGGGGTTTTGTTAACTGCTTTGCTTGGCACCCTATTAAGGATGTACACTGCGCTTTTTAAGGCTTTTCCCTAGAGTGATTCAGGCAAGGAAGAATGACTAATCATACTTCTCACCATGTTCTTAAGAGTTCGGTTCCTTCGCTCTGCAACACCATTCATGCTAGGTTTGCCTGGCATGGTGTATTGCGGAATAATACCACACTCCTCTAGGAAAAGAGCAAAAGGTCCAGGACGTTACTCACCGGAACCATCATATCTTTCGTAGTATTCACTACCACAATCAGATTTGACAACTTTAATTTTCTTTACAAGTTGAAGTTCAACTTCAGCTTTGAAAGACTTGAAAACATCCAAGGCTTGGGACTTTTCATGAATTAAATATAGATACCCATAACGAGAGTAATCATCTATGAACGTAATAAAGTACCGTTGTCCATTCCAAGAGACAATAGGGAATGAGCCACACATATCGGTATGTATCAGTTCTAAGACATCTTTAGCTCTCTCGGCACCTAATTTCCTTTCGTTTGTCCTTTTTTCCTTTATGCACTCAATGCAGACTTCAAAGTCTGCCAAATTTAGGGGTCCAAGAATTCCATCCGACACGAGTCTCTGAATTCTCTGTTTAGAGATATGACCTAGGTGTTGGTGCCAAAATGATGCCGAATTCTCATTTTGTTTTCATTTTATACACGTTTGCAGTATTTCATTATTATAGGAATTTATGTCCACCCTATATAGATTATCTACCAAATGACCAGAGCAAATATTATTCGAATTATAGAAGAGAATGACTTTATTATCTCCGAACGAACAAAAATAACCTGATTTGTCCAAACGAGAAACAGAAACCAAATTCTGTCTAAATGACGGTATATAAAATGTCTCTAATAAATCCAAGTAAAATCCACTCGTGGAACATAATCTAAAGGTTCCTATAGCTTCGACTGCAACTATATTGCCGTCTGCCACATAGATGTATCTTTCAGCATCACTTGGCGGTCGGCTCCATAGGCAACCCTGCATAGTAACACTTACATGAGTAGTAGCAGCAGAATCTATCCACCAAGTATCAACAGGTGCATAACTTGAACTAGTCTCAAAATAAATGAAAGTAAGAATTATACCCTTCTCGAAAGTAAGAATTATATCCTCCTTTACACGCCAAGTGGCATATTTGGTACAATCCTTCTTCATGTGTCCCACCTTCTTACAGAAGAAACAGGTTGAAACTTGATTCTGTTTTTTAGCCTTTTTCTGCTGAGAAGGCACATCCGCAGTAGTATCACGCTTTCTTTTATAATGAGAAGATGAAGCCATGTGAGCACTTTCAGTCTTATCTTGCTATAGCCTCTCTTCTTCTTGCACACAGTGAGATATAAGCTCATTTAAGGACCAAGTGTCCTTCAGAGTGTTATAACTCACTTCAAATTGCCCAAAGTATGCAGGAAGGAAAATCAAAATGAAATGCACGAGTAAATCTTTAGACAACTCTAACTTTAGTGTTTTCAATTTTGAAACAAGATGAGACATTTCCATAATGTACTCCCTTATGTTCCCTTTACCTTTATACCTCATGGAGACAAGTTTGCTCAAAAGACTACTTGCCTCCGCCTTTTCATTCTTAGTAAAGAAATTTTCAACATCCTTTAGGAACTATTTGGCATCTTTATCCTCAGTAATTGAGCCCCGAAACGCCTCAGAAATTGAGCGTTTTATAATCATAATGCTCATTCGATTGGACTTCTCCCACTTCTCTATTTTAACCTCATTGAGGTTTTTCAGAGTGGAAGTGGGTTTCTCCTTTCGAAGAGCTATATCTAGATCCATACAACCGAGGACAATCTCCACGGTATCCTTCCAAACTTTAAAGTTTGAACCATTCAGCATAGGAATACTGCTAATTTGTGCAGAAACATTGGTAGCTAAGGCCATAGTTTCTGGATTAGAACAAAAAGAACATGCAGTAAACATTAGTTAAATAATGGAAAAAATCCATATTAAGATATCTAGAACAACATTAATTTTCAATCTTTGGATAGAAAAATTAATTGTAAGTGATACTCTCATCGCAGTAATCAAATATTGTCAAAATTCATGTCACACATTAAGCCTTTATTTGGACCGACTTAATGCGCACATGGAAACTTAAACTTTGCAACCTATTTATTACCGCATATATTTTCTATTAATTGGCCAAACAATAACCTTCCTTTGGGCTGATTATTGACCGCATAATTAATGAAAAAAAACAAAAGTGTGCAATGCTTATTATTTGGCCAAACAATAAACTTCCTTTGGGCCGATTATTGTTCGCATAAATAATAAACATTACTTTATTCTTAATTAGTTACCCAAATATTTATTTACCATCAATATGTGTATTTAATTCAGCCAAATATAGATATTCCTTTGGGCTGACCAATATTCGCATGAATTATATAACACCATATTCCTAATGTTTTGAATAAATCAATTTTCACAAAAGAGGCTACTTTGGCAGCATAATGTTCAATCAATTTATTCTAAAACCAAATATTTATAATAAATGGGTATAATAATTCAAATTGTTACCAATTTCCTTATATAACAACAAAAAAAAAATACTTAAATCTCAAAAAGAATTAAATCTTAATGATGTCTTTTGAGATCTTAAAGAAAAAAAATATAATTATAATTCATGTGCCAAAAAATTCTTAATCCGTTAAGATTAGAATCCATCTTTATAAAATTAGTAGGTATAATAATCCTTATATCTCAAAAGAATAATCCATTAATTTTATACTAAATTAATAACACATAGAATTAGATCTGAAAAGATCAACGTTTTACAATACTTTATCAATATTTTAAAATAAATCAATTTAGTGCTTATTATATATAAAAAAATCTGCCAAACTGAATAAAAAGCAGACCGTCTCATATAAAATATATACATAGCGTCTATGTATAACCAATTAATGATATATATGAATGACGGACGGTATATATATTCAAAAGCAACCGTTAGAGCGCGCGCACACACACATGTATATTCTTATATACGCAACATCATAATGTAATAAGAAATACATATACATCGATCTCAGTAATTAAAAATAAAAACTAAATATTTTCGATGATTAAATTATGGATGGCTCTGATACCACTTGTTAGAATAAATCAATTTTCAATAACTCAGATCATCCATATTGAATAACCAAAATATTATAATGCGGAAGCGTAACTGAATTCATAGGAGTCAGAAATTGATGGAAGAATTTGGATCTTGTGGTTCTTTCGATCTTCCTCAACCAAAGCCTTCTGTATTCCTAGGCGGCTGAACTGTAACTCTTTTGATGAGGAAAGAGCAACAAAGGCGATTTTGGTATATTGGGGACCGAAACCCTGAAGGTCTATTTATATTTGAGCATGGTACCCATTAAACCCTAAAGCCCAAATAAAATAGTATCTAAAGTCCAAAAGATAATATATCAAAAATCCAAAAAGATAATTCTCTAAAGAACAAAAGATAATATCCGGTTTTATTCTCATTTAATTCCAAATCAAAAGTAATAATGACTTATTCAATTAGCATTTATAACAATAAATGAGATCATTATTATATAAGTCATTTAATTTGAAATAACATCATTTGTGATTATAATTGACATATGTATTGGCCGCAAATAAGTTAGGAAATTAAATAATTTTCTAACAATCTCCTACTTGGGCTATACAAATATTCTTTCTTGACATAATCACATCTTATAAACTTTATGCGCGCATCTGAATGCTATTTCTCTCATTACTTTAACAATCTGGTCCGT
>NC_029776.3:26537755-26537855 GCF_000817695.3 Arachis duranensis
AATCTGAGTTAGGCTGAAAAAAGGACTGCTGATGCTGTTGGATCCTGACCTCCCTGCACTCGAAATGGATTTTCTGGAGCTACAGGAGTCCAATTGGCGT
>NC_029776.3:26538704-26539564 GCF_000817695.3 Arachis duranensis
GTTTGGTGTTAATTGCATATTTGATATTTTTCTTTAAATTTTTGAACTTGTGTTCTTTGTTCTTCATTGATCTTCAAGTTGTTCTTGGTTATTTTTCTTGTTTGATCTTGAGTTTTTCTTGTTTTGTGTCTTTTCTTGTTTTCTTGTGCTTTTTTCAAAACATTAACTTTCAAAAATTATACTTTTATCCACAAAAATAATATATCTTTAAAATACATTACATTTTTAACTCAGTTGGTTATAGCGTTGGCTTATGTTCTTGGCAATTGGGCACCAGTTCTTTTGAAAATCTTTTTCAAAAATAATTTTTCTTGATTTAATCTGTGCCAAACTTTAAGTTTGGTGTTTTCTTGTTAATTTTGCTTTAATTTTCGAAAATTTGTCTTGGTTTTCTAAAAATTTTAAGTTTGGTGTTCTTTCTTTTGTTCTTGGTGTTCTTGAGTTTTCTTGTGTCTTGATCTTAAAATTTTTAAGTTTGGTGTTCCTTGGTGTTTTCCCTCCAAAAATTTTCGAAAACAAGGAACACTAGATCTAAAAATTTTAAGTCTTGTGTCTTTTGTGTGTTTTTCTCTTTCATCATAAAATTCAAAATTCAAAAAATTTTTTTTTTTATATTTTCTAACTACTTTTTCGAAATTTTTTTAAATTTTTAGATTTTAATTTCATCTTTTTCGAAAAATTTTCTGAAAAAAAAAATATATTTATTTTTAACTTCTTTTTATATATTTTGTTTTTACTTATTCCTTTTTTTAAATCAACATATAAATTATCTCTTGTAATCCAATATGGAAGCAAGTAGGAATGAACAGTCCAAGAGGACTCTGGGGTCATATGCTAACCCCACTACTGCTTCATATGGA
>NC_029776.3:26542664-26543470 GCF_000817695.3 Arachis duranensis
CCTTCTGGCGTGTTTGCCTATAGGAGAATGCCTTTTGGTCTGTGCAATGCACCTGCAACCTTTCAGAGGTGCATGCTCTCTATCTTCTCGGATATGGTAGAGAAATTTTTGGAAGTCTTCATGGATGACTTTTCAGTATATGGAGACTCTTTTAGCTCCTGTCTTAATCACCTAGCACTTGTCTTGAAAAGGTGCCAAGAGACTAACCTGGTTTTAAACTGGGAGAAATGTCACTTTATGGTGACTGAAGGAATTGTCCTTGGGCACAAAATTTCGAACAAGGGAATAGAGGTGGATCAAGCTAAGGTAGAAGTAATTGAAAAATTACCACCACCTGCTAATGTCAAGGCAATCAGAAGCTTTCTGGGGCATGCAGGATTCTATAGGAGGTTTATAAAAGATTTTTCAAAAATCGCCAAACTTCTGAGTAATCTGCTAGCTGCTGACACGTCATTTATCTTTGATAAGGAGTGTCTGCAGGCGTTTGAGACTCTGAAAACTAAGCTGGTCACAGCACCAGTCATCTTTGCACCAGACTGGATATTACCATTTGAACTAATGTATGATGCCAGTTACCATGCCATTGGTGCAGTGTTGGGACAGAGGCATAACAAGCTTCTGCACGTCATTTACTATGCCAGCCGTGTTCTAAATGATGCACAGAAGAATTACACAACCACAGAAAAAGAGCTACTAGCCGTGGTTTATGCCATTGACAAATTCAGATCCTATTTAGTAGGATCAAAAGTGATTGTGTACACTGATCATGCTGCTCTTAAATATCTACTAACAAAGCAGGATTCAAA
>NC_029776.3:26544974-26545777 GCF_000817695.3 Arachis duranensis
TAAGAAATACTTTGGGCGTTAAACGCCCAAAAGAAGCACCCACTGGGCGTTCAACGCCAGTAAGGGTAGCCTTCTGGGCGTTAAATGCCAGAAAGGAGCATCTTCTGGGCGTTAAACGCCAGAAAGATGCACCTTCTGGGCGTTTAACGCCAGTCTGCTAGCATTCTGGGCGTTCAGAAAAACGCCCAGTAACAAAGGACTTCCTGGCGTTCAACGCCAGAAAGAAGCACCAGATGGGCGTTGAACGCCCAGGAGAAGCAACATGTGGGCGTTAAACGCCCAAAACATGCACCATGTGGGCGTTTAACGCCAGGATGGTGGGAGAAGGTACAACTTCGTTTTTCTTTGTATTTTTTTTCTTTCTTTTCAAAATTTTTATGTTTCAATTCATGATTTCTTGCATAAACATATTTCAAATTATCACTTTCAATTCCAAAAGTTTTTATCCTAATTTCTAAAGTCCCTTTTTCAAAAATATTAAATATATCTTAATCCATAAAGCCAAATGGCTTTCCAATCCAATCCATCATCTTCTCAAATTTGTTTTCAACACATCAATTATTTTTTTTAAAATCTTTTTCAAAATTAAATTTCAAATTTATCTTTTAAATTATGATTTATATCTTTCTCTTTTTAAAATTATATCTTTTTCTGATCATATCTTTTAAAATCATATCTTCTATCTTATCTCTTTCTTATTTTTCGAAAATTTCCCACCCCCCATCCCTTTATATTATATTCGGCCTCCTCCTCCTCATCTTCATCCAACACTTGCTCTCCTTCTATCCCTCTTCTTTCTTCTC
>NC_029776.3:26546296-26547251 GCF_000817695.3 Arachis duranensis
TGGGAAAAGAAGTGGAAGTCCATCAGCTGATCTCCTGTGAGCTATATAAAATAGCAAACAGGAATTCTAAGGACGCCAAATTGGCTTATCCAAGCCTAATTTCTATGCTTTGCAAGGATGCTGGAGTAAAGATGGGAATAACTGAATATATCCTAATTGAAAAGCCCATTACTGGAATATCAATGGTCAGACAATAGCAACAAGATGATTCAACCAAGAGGAGAGCACAAGAAGCTCTCCCAGAACTGCCCCAATTCGAATATTGGGAACAGCTTGAGGCTTCTGTTTCCAGATTGCAAGAAGCTATGGATCAAATAAAGGAAGAACAGAATAATCAAGGTAGCATGATTTGCAAACTGCTCAAGGAACAGGAGGAGCAAGGGCACGATCTAAGGGAGCTGAAGCGCCAAAAATTAATCCTTGAACAACACCCCACAGATTAGAGGAACATCTACTCCTCAAAAACAACAGGTTGCTGAGTTCCAATTTTTCTGAGTTCCAATTTTTGCTTTAGCTTAGTGATAGTATTATTATAGAAATTCACCTTAGGAGATATTTAGTAGTAATTAGTATGTCTATTTTGATTTTATTTCCAATTAAGCTATAATTTATTTTTCTCATCATCATCAGGCATAAATAAAATAGTAGATAATTAGAATAAAGAAGTAATTTATTTTCGAGTTCTTAATAATAAAAATCATAATTAACTATATATGGTGGCAACACTTTTTGTTCTCTGAATGAATGCTTGAACAGTGCATAATATGTACTTTGAATTTGATGAATATTGGCTCCTGAAAGGATGAGGAACACGAAAAATATTATTGATGATCTGAAAGATCATGAAATTGATTCTTGAAGCAAGAAAAAGCAGTAAAAAAAAAGAGAGAAGGAGCAATAGAAAAAGCCATGAGCCCTAGGCAAGGGTAAAAAGGATCCAAGGCTTTGAGCATCA
>NC_029776.3:26552200-26558736 GCF_000817695.3 Arachis duranensis
ATAAATCCAAGTAAAATCCACTCGTGGAACATAATCTAAAGGTTCCTATAGCTTCGACTGCAACTATATTGCCGTCTGCCACATAGATGTATCTTTCAGCATCACTTGGCGGTCGGCTCCATAGGCAACCCTGCATAGTAACACTTACATGAGTAGTAGCAGCAGAATCTATCCACCAAGTATCAACAGGTGCATAACTTGAACTAGTCTCAAAATAAATGAAAGTAAGAATTATACCCTTCTTTACACGCCAAGTGGCATATTTGGTACAATCCTTCTTCATGTGTCCCACCTTCTTACAGAAGAAACAGGTTGAAACTTGATCCTGTTTTTTAGCCTTTTTCTGCTGAGAAGGCACATCCGCAGTAGTATCACGCTTTCTTTTATAATGAGAAGATGAAGCCATGTGAGCACTTTCAGTCTTATCTTGCTGTAGCCTCTCTTCTTCTTGCACACAGTGAGATATAAGCTCATTTAAGGACCAAGTGTCCTTCAGAGTGTTATAACTCACTTCAAATTGCCCAAAGTATGCAGGAAGGGAAATCAAAATGAAATGCACGAGTAAATCTTTAGACAACTCTAACTTTAGTGCAAAATTAAATGCACGAGTAAATCTTCAGACAACTCTAACTTAATGTGCTTTCAATTTTTTTGAAGCAAGATGAGACATTTCCATAATGTACTCCCTTATGTTCCCGTTACCTTTATACCTCATGGAGACAAGTTTGCTCAAAAGACTACTTGCCTCCGCCTTTTCATTCTTAGTAAAGAATTTTTCAATATCTTTTAGGAACTGTTTGGCATCTTTATCCTCAGTAATTGAGCCCCGAAACGCCTCAGAAATTGAGCGTTTTATAATCATAATGCTCATTCGATTGGATTTCTCCCACTTCTCTATTTTAACCTCATTGAGGTTTTCCAGAGTGGAAGTGGGTTTCTCCTTTCGAAGAGCTATATCTAGATCCATACAACCGAGGACAATCTCCACGGTATCCTTCCAAACTTTAAAGTTTGAACCATTCAGCATAGGAATACTGCTAATTTGTGCAGAAACATTGGTAGCTAAAGCCATAGTTTCTGGATTAGAACAAAAAGAACATGTAGTAAACATTAGTTAAATAATGGGAAAAATTCATATTAAGATATCTAGAACAACATTAATTTTCAATCTTTGGATAGAAAAATTAACTGTAAGTGATACTCTCATCGCAGTAATCAAATATTGTCAAAATTCATGTCACACATTAAGCCTTTATTTGGACCGACTTAATGCGCACATGGAAACTTAAACTTTGCAACCTATTTATTACCGCATATATTTTCTATTAATTGGCCAAACAATAACCTTCCTTTGGGCTGATTATTGACCGCATAATTAAAAAAAAAAAACAAAAGTGTGCAATGCTTATTATTTGGCCAAACAATAAACTTCCTTTGGGCCGATTATTGTTCGCATAAATAATAAACATTACTTTATTCTTAATTAGTTACCCAAATATTTATTTACCATCAATATGTGTATTTAATTCAGCCAAATATAGACATTCCTTTGGGCTGACCAATATTCGCATGAATTATATAAAACCATATTCCTAATGTTTTGAATAAATCAATTTTCACAAAAGAGGCTACTTTGGTAGCATAATGTTCAATCAATTTATTCTAAAACTAAATCTTTATAATAAATGGGTATAATAATTCAAATTGTTACCAATTTCTTTATGTAACAACAAAAAAAAATACTTAAATCTCAAAAAGAATTAAATCTTAATGATATCTTTTGAGATCTTAAAGAAAAAAAATATAATTATAATTCATGTGTCAAAAAATTCT
Organism: Arachis duranensis; assembly: GCF_000817695.3. Taxonomy (NCBI): domain Eukaryota; kingdom Viridiplantae; phylum Streptophyta; class Magnoliopsida; order Fabales; family Fabaceae; genus Arachis; species Arachis duranensis. The sequence continues at coordinate 26,554,034 of NC_029776.3, forward strand.
TAATCCGGTAAGATTAAAATCCATCTTTATAAAATTAGTAAGTATAATAATCCTTATATCTCAAAAGAATAATCCATTAATTTTATACTAAATTAATAACACATAGAATTAGATCCGAAAAAATCAACGTTTAACAATACTTTATCAATATTTTAAAATAAATCAACTTAATGCTTATTATATATAAAAAAATCTGCCAAACTGAATAAAAAGCAGACCGTCTCATATAAAATATATACATGCGTCTATGTATAACCAATTGTATTAATTCAGTAATTAAAAATAAAAACTAAATATTTTCGATGATTAAATTATGGATAGTTCTGATACCACTTGTTAGAATAAATCAATTTTCAATAATTCAGATCATTCATATTGAATAACCAAAATATTATAATGCGGAAGCGTACCTGAATTCATAGGAGTCAGAAATTGATGGAAGAATTTGGATCTTGTGATTCTTTCGATCTTCCTCAACCAAAGCCTTCTGTATTCCTAGGCAGCTGAACTGTAACTCTTTTGATGGGGAAAAAGCAACAAAGGCGGCTTTGGTATATTGGGGACCGAAACCCTGAAGGTTTATTTATATTTGAGCATGGCACCTATTAAACCCTAAAGCCCAAATATAATAGTATCTAAAACCCAAAAGATAATATATCTAAAATCCAAAAAGATAATTATCTAAAGAACAAAAGATAATATCCGGTTTTATTCTCATTTAATTCCAAATCAAAAGTAATAATGACTTATTCAATTAGCATTTATAACAATAAATGAAATCATCATTATATAAGTCATTTAATTTAAAATAGCATCATTTGTGATTATAATTAATATATGTATTACCCACAAATAAATTAAACACTCAATTCAAACAAATACATGAGTTTAAAAATATACTCCCTCTGCGTTAAATAAGCTTGTAACTTTTATTACTGTATGTCTCCTATCTCAAAAATATGAATAAAAGTGAATACAACTGATGATGTAACGAAATTCTTATTTTGAGAAATTAATGCTTAAACTAAGTCACAATAATTTCTTTTTCAATTGAAGTATGTTTTAATTGAATTTTATAATGATTAATTAAAATATTTTTTTATATAAATCATAGAGTTAAGGTGGTTTCCTAACTTTTTGTTACTTTTACTTTTCTTGTGAGTGTCATATATAACATGTTTTATCTGGTTCATATAGTTCATAGAAGTAATTAGAAAATAAATTTTCATTAAATTGATTCTTTTCTTGAATATTTTCACGAAACACTTTTTATATGCAATATATTCTTATGAGCCGTGTTATTTTTCAACGAAATACGTAGTTAATTGTGATTGTGATTTTATCGAGTTATCTTTTCTGTATTTTTTTCATTCTCATGCGCGGCTCACATCTGATTTCTTTCATCTCTCTCTCCACTCCTTTTTTTCAAAATTTATTTTTTCCCAAAACTTAAATTTCGTTCGTTTGATTTGTCCCCAAAAAATATATTCTCTTTTTTTTCTCTACGAAAATCCAAATTATGTGCACTGTTTATCTTCCTCAACGCCACAATGAAATCGCCGCACCACAACAAAATTGCAGCGCACAACGAAATCGAGGTGTGATAGTTGACTCTTCTGGCGATTACGTTACTGCGTTTGAGGTATGTAGTCTTCAACCCTCCGCTATTTTATGCCACTTGATGTTTTACCTGGCTGAACTTAATTTTAAGATTTGAGATTTGATTGGATGATTATATCAATACCTGTAATTTTGACGATTTCGGAATTTTAGTTCGATTATTAACGGAGTTTGGTGGGAAAAATACAGGGTAGTTTTACCCAGCCGATTTTTTGGCTTTCCATTTAATTCGTATTTGATTTAAGGCTTCATCACTTTAATTTGTAATTCATGTTTGATGTTAATTCTATTAGACTGGACACCCGGGGGTTTCCGTGGGCTTTCACAAGGCTGTGTGAGAAAGCGATTCTCTTTGATACGACTTGAACGAGAGGTCAAATGGTCGTCACACAATTCGTGTGAGAAAGTGGCTCACTTTGACACATCCCGTGCGAGAGATCAGATGGCTGCCATATGCCCCATGCGAGAGATCAGATGGGAGAGGACTGTGACATGGCCCGTGTCAGAGATCAGATTGCTGTCATAGCTCGTGCTGAGAGATCAGACTTATTTTTTTAGTTTCAGTATTAAATTAAACCAATTAAGAAGTGGCCCGTGGAAATTGCTTAGGGTAGTTGTAACCAATATAGTGGCTTTGAAATTTTTTGTCAATTATTAATCATTGGTTAGTTTGGGGGCAAAGTTTTTCGGTTATTACCTGGACTAGAACATGGTTATTTTTCAAAGTAGTCATTTGGTTTTTGACTTAAATTCTTTTGGTTGCATTTAAGTGTATTTATTGGATTCCATGCGTTTCGTTTGATTCTGTTTGTGTTGTTGGTTTAGGCATTTGTTGTTAGATGTTAACTTTGTCCACTCCTTTTTTATTTTTTTCTACGGAACTTTTGAAAGTGTGTTATTAATTGAGGTACCGTCGTGGAATCAGATATTAGTGATGATGTTCCCATTATTGGCATGGAATTCGAGTCTCTGGATGTAGTAATCGAATTCTATAATACCTACGCTAGAAGAGTTGGCTTTGACTGGAGGAATATGAGTTAGAAAAAGAATGTCGATGGGGTTGTATACTATGTTATACTTGTCTGCATCTGGGAGGACAGAGCCGAATCAAAAGTTGATGAAACGAGGAAGACCTATCCAAAAGGACCTACAGGGTGTAAAGCCAGGATGATTGCCTTTTCCAATGTCGGTAGTAGTTCGATTGTTAGGTGGTGCACGAAATTGTGTATGCCAATATTAATGGACTATTTCTCATAGCTTCGCACAACTAACCAGCAAGTTCACTAGGTCGTCCAAGTACTACCTTACGTGAGTAAGGGTCGAATCCCACGGAGATTGTTAGCTTGAAGCAAGCTATGGTTATCTTATTATTCTTAGTCAGGATATAATATCAATCATAATTTTTAGTTTCAATTGTAAAAAGTAAAAGAGCATGAAATAAATACTTATTATGCAGTAATGGAGAATATGTTGGAGTTTTGGAGATGCTTTGTCCTCTGAATTCCTGCAACATAATGCTTTCTCACTTTCATAAATGCAAGGCTCCTTCCATGGCAAGCTGTATGTAGGGCATCGCCGTTGTCAATGTCTACTTCCCATCCTCTCAGTGAAAATGGTCCAAATGCTCTGTCATAGCACGGCTAATCATCTGTCGGTTCTCGATCATGTCGGAATAGAATCCATCGATTCTTTTGCGTTTGTCATCACGCCCAACAACCGCAAGTTTGAAGCTCATCACAGTCATCCAATCCTTGAATCCTACTCAGAATACCACAGACAAGGTTTAGACCATCCGGATTCTCAAGAATGCTGCTAATGAATTCTTGCTTATACCACGAAGATTCTGATTAAGAAATATAAGAGATACTCATTCAATCTAATGTAGAACGGAGGTGGTTGTCAGGCACACGTTCGTGGATTGAGGAAGGTGATGAGTGTCACGGAACATCACCTTCTTCATAGTGAAGCGCGAATGAACATCTTAGATAGGAACAAGCGTGTTTGAATAGAAAGTAGAAATAATTGCATTAATTTATCGAGGTGCTGCAGAGCTCCTCACCCCCAACAATAAAGTTTAGAGACTCATGCCGTCAAGGAGTACAAAATTCAGATCTAAAAATGTCATGAGATACAAAAATAAATCTCTAAAAGTTGTTTAAATACTAAACTAGTAACCTAGGTTTACAGAAAATGAGTAAACTAGGTTGGATAGTGAAGAAATCCACTTCTGGGCCCACTTAGTGTGTGTTGGGGCTGAGACTTAAGCTTCTCATATGCCTGGCTGTTTCTGGAGTTGAACGCCAGGTTGTAACCTGTTTCTGGCGTTGAACTCCAACTTGCAACCTGTTTCTGGCGCTGAACGCCAAACTGCAACATGGAACTGGCGTTGAACGCCATTTTATGTCATCTATCTTCGCGCAAAGTATGGACTATTATATATTGCTGGAAAGCCCTGGATGTCTACTTTTCAACCCAATTAAGAGCGCGCCAAATGAATTCCTGTAGCTCCAAAAAATCCATTCCAAGTGCAGGGAGGTCAGAATCCAACAGCATCAGCAGTCCTTTTTCAGCCTAAATCAGATTTTTGCTCAGCTTCCTCAATTTCAGCCAGAAAATACCTGAAATTATAGAAAAACACACAAACTCATAGTAAAGTCTAAAAATATGAATTTTTCCTAAAAACTAATAAAATTATACTAAAAACTAACTAAAACATACTAAAATTTACATGAAATTACCCCCAAAAAGCGTATAAAATATCCGCTCATCACAACACCAAACTTAAACTGTTGCTTGTCCTCAAACAACTAGATAAATAAAATAGGATAAAAAAGGAATTAAGAAGCAATAATATCTCAGAGTTTCAAGTGAAGCTCAGATTCTAATCAGATGAGTGAGACTAGTAGCTTTTTGCCTCTGAATAGTTTTGGCGTCTCACTTTATCCTTTGAAATCCAAAATGATTGGCATTCATAGGAACTTAGAATTTAGATAGTATTATTGATTCTCCTAGTTTAGTATGTTGATTCTTGAACACATTTACTTTATGAGTCTTGGCCGTGGCCCTAAGCACTTTGTTTTCCA
>NC_029776.3:26558815-26560462 GCF_000817695.3 Arachis duranensis
CAACTTGATTTAGCCACTTAGGCCTGGATTTATTTCCTTGGGCCCTCCTATCCATTGATGCTCAAAGCCTTGGATCCTTTTCACCCTTGCCTTTTGGTTTTAAGGGTTATTGGCTTTTTCTTTTTCTTTATCCAATGATTCCTTTTCTTTTTTTTTCACTGCTTTTTCTTGCTTCAAGAATCAATTTCATGATTTTTCAGATCAGCAATAATATTTCTCTTATTCATCATTCTTTCAGAAGCCAACAATTTTAACATTCATGAAATTCAGTATAAAAAATATGCACTGTTCAAGAATTCATTCAGAAGACAAAAAGTATTGCCACCACATATAAATAATTAAAATTTTCCTTATTAAGAACTCGAAATTAAATTGCCTCTTTATTCTAAAAATCTACTATTTTATTCATGTTTGATGATGATGAGAAAAATAAATTATAGCTTAATTAGAAATAAATTAAAAATAGATATACTAATTACTACTACTCCTATATAACTTCTAAGGTAAATTCCTATAAGACAACTATCATAGAGTAAAGCTAAGATTATGACTCAACAACCTTTATTTTGGGAAGTGGATGTTCCTCTAGTCTGTGGGGTGCTTGGTCCTTCAAGAGATAATTTCTGACGCTTCAGTTCCTTCAAGTCACGCCTTTGCTCTTCCTGTTCCCCAAGCAGTTTGCAAAGCATGCTATTTTGATTATTCTGTTCTTCATTTATTTGGTCCATAACTTCTTGCATCTTGGTAACCGATGCTTCAAGATGCTCCCAGTATTCAAATTGAGGGATTTCCGAGAGGAATTCCTGTGCTCTCCTCTTGATGGGGTCATCCTGCACTTGTTGTTTTTCCATTGATATTTTGGTGATTGGTCGCTCAACTGAGATATACACAGTTATTCCCATCTTCACTCCAGCATCTTTACATAGCATAGATATTAAACTTGGATAAGACAATTTAGCATCTTTGGAGTTCTTGTTTGCAATTATGTAAAGTTCACACGAAATCAGCTGATGAACTTCCACTTCTCTTCCCAACATAATGCATTGGATCATCACTGCTCTTTTAACGGTGACCTCAGAGCGGTTGCTAGTGGGCAGTATAGAACGCCCAATGAAGTTCAGCCAGCCTCTGGCGACTGGTTTGAGATCTTCTCTCTTGAGTTGATTTGGGACGCCCTTGGTGTTGTGATAGCCATAAACTTGATAGCTACGATTTAGGAAATTGCACAATCGGCAAAAATTCCTTCCGGCAAGTGCACCGGTTATCGTCAAGTAAAAACTCACAATAGAGTCAGGTCGAATCCCACAAGGATTGGTTGAGTGAGCAATTCGGATTAGAAGTGTGTTCTAGTTGAGCGGAATCAAGATTTAGATGAGAATTGCGGAATCTTAAATTGCATGAATTAAAGAGCGAGAAGTTAAAGTGCTGAAATTAAAAAGGGATCGGGGTGATTGCATGAAATTAATTGCAGAATGTAAAGAGAAAGTGTAGATCAGAAATGGGGAATTCATTGGGTTTCAGGAGATATTGAGATCTCCGAATCAAAACATTTTTATCCCTTCCTCAACCAATGCATCCATTGAATTTTGCTTTGCAATCTTATATGATTGGATCCCAATCCCTTGGCTCACCAATTCTCTCTAAAAA
>NC_029776.3:26560494-26565187 GCF_000817695.3 Arachis duranensis
TCGAGAAGCTTTCTAACAAAATTCAAGAGAAAAGGTTGAAGAAGAAGAAAAAACTATGATTGATTCATTGAATTACAATAGAGCTCCCTAACCCAATGAAAGGGGTTTAGTGAGTCATAGCTCTGAATTTAATTACAAAAAGCATCAAAACTAAAAAAATGATAAAAAGTCCCGAAGTGAAGTCCTCGATCCCCCTCTGGGGCTGGATTCCCCTTCAATCCCCCCACCCTCAAATGCAGAAACTAAGGCCTTTAAATAGGCTCCCTAAATTACAAAATGAAAATGAAATTAAAAGCAAATTACAATCAAATGAAAATAAACTATTGTAGATGATTCTTGTGGCCTTGATTTGGTGTTGTTGATGGGCCTTGCTTGCTTGAAGGGTAGAGTGACATAATTGATCCAAAAAGGATAATGATCCATTAAACTACACTCAAACGTTGCACCCCCCTTTCTTGAGTCGTCACTTTGTTCTCTTGTCAACCTTGCCAATTTGATGCCAAATATAGACTATTATACCTCGTTGGAAAGCTATGGATGTCAACTTTCTAACGCAACTGGAAGCATCTCAATTGGATCTCTATAGCTCAAGTTATGCTTGATTGAAGGTGACAAGGTTGCTGGTTGGTTTGACAGCGTTTAAGCCAACGTTTAAGTCACTTAAACGTGCTCGAAAAGGCCAATTTTGGGAGCTCAGTTGCATTGTCCACCCCATACTTCTATACATCGTTGGAAAGCTCTGGATGTCTACTTTCCAATGCAACTGGAAGCGCATCATTTGGAGTTCTACAACTCGAGTTATACTCCATGGAAGGTGAAGAGGTCAGCTGGCCTGATTGCATGTTGGTACTATGCTCTTCTATGCACATTACCAAACTGAAGGTTAAACGCCAGAATGAGAATGGCACCAAGGCAGCATTTCCACGTTTAACCTCTAGTTTGACCTTAAACTGGAGGTTAAACGTGTTCGACCCACATTTTTGCACCAGGAAGCCATTTCCACGTTTAAGCTCCAGTTTAAGCTTAAATTGGAGCTTAAACGTTGGAAGCATCCTGGAGGGTGAAATGTCGAACACGTTTAAGCTCCAGTTTAAGGTTAAACTGGAGCTTAAACGTGGAATGCTTCCTGGAGGGTAAAATGTCAAACACGTTTAAGCTCCAGTTTAACCTTAAACTGGAGCTTAAACGTGGGAATGAAGAAAGCAACCCAGGAGGAGAAATGTCGAACACGTTTAAGCTCCAGTTTAAGCTTAAACTGGAGCTTAAACGTTGGAAGCATCCTGGAGCAATTCCCTTCCTGGCATTTAAGTTCCAGTTTAAGCTTAAATTGGAACTTAAATGCCACAAATGATATCCAGGCTTCCTTCATTGATTTTTGTTGCTTCTTTGCCTAGCCCCTTCTTCCCTGAAATCATCCAAACAACTGCATCAAAGTCTTGCTAAAATTCATGAGAATTCTTCCATTCATAGCATTCAAGGAATATAACTAAAAATATCAAATTTTGCTATAATTCACAAGATCTTTGCATCATTAAATCATCAACAAAAGCTATATAAAGTCTTATGAAAAGCACATAAATAACCAAGTTTGCATGAAATCCTTATCCAAATACTTACTTTAACTTAAGAAAGGGCATGAAAACTAATGCAAACAAAAGAAAAAGGGTAGTGAAACTAGCCTAAGATGCCTTGGCATCACAACACCAAACTTAATCCTTGCTTGTCCCCAAGCAAGTTCTGAATTATTGAGAAGAAAGAATGAAACAGAAAGTAAATTTATTAGCCATATCAGTAAGTAATTGACATTGATTAATGGGGTGTTCATGCAGAAAGTTGTTGCAGCATCACTTTATTATTTCTTAGGTAAGAATGTCACTTTTTATGTTTCCACTAAAACACTGCTATGACCTCTTGTTATTCACATATCCTTGGCAAGTTTCTTTTCTTTGTTTTTCTTTTTCTTTGAGCTTATTTGCTCCTTGTTGCTCAGTGTCATGTGTTGCACAAGCCTTTGGCATTTTCTTTTTCTTATCATTGCATTACACATATCCACTACAGGCATTTTAGTTCACATTTCTTCTTGAGACATTGGTGCCCAGCACCTCTTTGTGTAACTAAATGTTTTGCTTTTTGGTTGCCTTTTTCAGTGGCTTTTTCTTCTTCTTTTTCTTTCTTTTTCATGGCTAAAGACATTTATTTATCAAGATCCATAGACAGTATTCAACTTCTACACAAAAATGATAATTCTACACTCAATTTTTAGTGAGCTGACTAAACAATCAAGCATGCATACCACCACTTAATTCTACTTGATTTGTCACTAATTGAGCCAAGTTACTTTTGTTCAAACTTTTCTTTTATTTTTGGAAACAGAACAAGCATGGCAAGCATTTGTTTAAGAATGTGAAGTTTATCCAGACACTTAGACTATCACTTATTTGGAAATTAAACAAGCAGACAAACAAAAACTGCACTGACTCAAACTTAAAGCAGGGGTGCATGCAAACTTCCAATATCAGCAATTCAAAGTACAAGCAATTAAGTGACAATACAACCTTTTAGCATCTTCTTTGTTGTTCATCATCCTTCCTATCCTTGGTGTTCTCTTTGATGATGATGTATATTCCTTCCATGAGATTGATTGTCTTCCTGCAAGGCTATTAGAAGTTGCTTGTTCCCTAAGCACTTTGAGAATTGGTTAGCATGCATGTATGTTTGTAGGCCTCTGAACTTAGATTGGTGTGTGAACACCAAACTTAGTTCCTTGCCATATGCAGCAATTTGGATCATATGCAGAAAACCTCATGTGCTTTTATTGAGAAAATAACTATGAACTAGAAAAAGAGACTATGAACTAGAAATTAAACTATTGTTTAAGTAGTTTCCCTGATTGGTTGGAACTAGTGACTAGTCATGCTGAGGTAGAAATGTGCTTTTAATGAAGTTTTTGGTGGAACACCAAACTTAGAATCTCACATTCACCCTTGAATTGTTTTGGTGTGCAACACCAAACTTAGCTCCTTGCAATACAGATAAATCTACTTAACTCTTTTATTGAAATAACTAGAAAAGAAAAACTATCTTTGGTTGGGTTGCCTCCCAACAAACGCTCGTTTACTGTCATTAGCTTGACATGCTGTTCCTGACTTTCTTCCTCTTCCTCCAGTTTGTTAAGAGGAATGACTTCAAGTGGATAAAGGAGCTAGTTGGTGCCCCTTGTTGTGAATGCCTTTTTCCAGCAAGCTTTCCCTTGTGATGGGCTTGAGTGAACTTGCTTGTTGGCTTAGGAGTTGGATTGTTCTTCGACCTTCTCTTCTTCATGGATATGGTCCTTTGTTTCTCGGTCACAATCTTCATTGTGGTGCTTGTTTCTACTGCCTTCACATCCTTGATCTCAGAACTTGGTTGTTGTTAGACAGTTGGAGTATCCTGTTCATCAAAAGCTTCCTGAATTTGTGGTTCAATGAACCCTTCCTCTTTGCAACTCTCTGTTTCATTTGAGTGTGATCTCCCTTGATTGACTTTCTCCCTTTCTTGTTCTTCTGATTCCTCCCTTGGGTTTGCCATGGTATCACTAGAAGAATTGTGGGTAGGGATTTGCTTTGATAGATATCCAATTTGTGCTTCTAGCTTTTGAATGGCAGCACCTTGATTTTGTAAGTTGGATATCACTTCTTCCTTAAAGCTTTTCAAATCGGCCACATCTCTGCCCATAGTTGCAAGCATTCCTTCCATCCTGGTTAACTGATCATGAAGTGATTGGTTCGGATTGGGTTGATGAGGTTGATTATCTTGGCTGTGATATGGTGGCTGGGAGTATGTGTTTTGTGTGGGCTGATAGGATCTTTGGTTGGAGTTTTGGTAGTGGTATGACTCTTGTGTGTAGTGGAATGAGTCTTGTGGATAGTAAAATGAATTGTATGAATTTGAGAAGGAATTTTGTGCTGAGAAATGCTCAAGTGATGAAGAATTTGGATATGTAAAACTAGGAGGTGAGGTTGGATAATTAAGAGGTGATGGCTCTTGATGAATGGGGTGTGAATAAGTGAAATCTCTTTGGTTTTGATCTTCCCGGCCACAACTTGAGTAGTGATCAAATTCACCAAAACATGGACCATTTTGTGGCTCTGGGAAGTACCCCGTTTCCTGTTCCTGATACTCCCACCCACCATGAGCATAATAACATGAATCATTCTGTGGTGGTGGAGAGTTTCTCATGAATTTTGATTGACCAAAAGATGATGGATACTCCTTTCTTTTTTGCAATGTGCTCAGTCTCAAACAATACTCATCCAAAGATAGTGGAAATCCCATAGTGAGGCAATATCACAAACAGTTAGTGGTTAGTATGCTAACAAGTGAATAAGCAAAGAAAACAAATTAAAATTTGCAGAAATTAGCAGTAATAAACTGAAACAAAAACTATTAACAAAAGAAAAGAAAAATTGCTCAATCTAGTTAACTTCCAATTGGAGAATTGTCAATCGAAAACCAACCCCCGGCAACGGCGCCATAAACTTGATAGCCATAAACTTGATAGCTACGATTTAGGAAATTGCACAATCGGCAAAAATTCCTTCCGGCAAGTGCACCGGTTATCGTCAAGTAAAAACTCACAATAGAGTGAGGTCGAATCCCACAAGGATTGGTTGAGTGAGCAATTCGGATTAGAAGTGTCTTCTAGTTGAGCGGA
>NC_029776.3:26565846-26583830 GCF_000817695.3 Arachis duranensis
AATGAAAATAAACTATTCTAGATGATTCTTGTGGCCTTGATTTGGTGTTGTTGATGGGCCTTGCTTGCTTGAAGGGTAGAGTGACATAATTGATCCAAAAAGGATAATGATCCATTAAACTACACTCAAACGTTGCACCCTGCTTTCTTGAGTCGTCACTTTGTTCTCTTGTCAACCTTACCAATTTGATGCCAAATATAAACTATTATACCTCGTTGGAAAGCTATGGATGTCAGCTTTCTAACGCAACTAGAAGCACATCATTTGGAGTTCTACAACTCGAGTTATACTCCATGGAAGGTGAAGAGGTCAGCTGGCCTGATTGCATGTTGGTACTATGCTCTTCTATGCACATTACGGGGCTGTTTTCTCCCTCAATTTTTAGTATCCACCATGCATGCCATATATGCTTGGAAAGCTCTAGATGTCTTCTTTCCAATGCATTTTTAATCACCTCATTTGGAGTTTTGTAGCTCAAGTTATTTATGTTTGAAGAAGGCATGGTCAAGCTGTTCCATATAACACGTTTAAGCTCCAGTTTAAGCTTAAATTGGAGCTTAAACGTTGGAAGCATCCTGGAGGGTGAAATGTCGAACACGTTTAAGCTCTAGTTTAAGGTTAAACTGGAGCTTAAACGTGGGAATGAAGTAAGCAACCCTGGAGGGTGAAATGTCGAACACGTTTAAGCTCCAGTTTAAGGTTAAACTGGAGCTTAAACGTGGAATGCTTCCTGGAGGGTAAAATGTCGAACACGTTTAAGCTCCAGTTTAACCTTAAACTGGAGCTTAAACATGGGAATGAAGAAAGCAACCCAGGAGGAGAAATGTCGAACACGTTTAAGCTCCAGTTTAAGCTTAAACTGGAGCTTAAACGTTGGAAGCATCCTGGAGCAATTCCCTTCCTGGCATTTAAGTTCCAGTTTAAGCTTAAACTAGAACTTAAACGCCACAAATGATATCCAGGCTTCCTTCATTGATTTTTGTTGCTTCTTTGCCTAGCCCCTTCTTCCCTGAAATCATCCAAACAACTGCATCAAAGTCTTGCTAAAATTCATGAGAATTCTTCCATTCATAGCATTCAAGGAATATAACTAAAAACTCATGGAATTTGCATCAAAATCTTCATGTTTGAATGATTTAAGACAAGCATGACTATTTGGCCCAAATGATTACTTAAGGCTCAAGAAAATGCATAAAACAACTAAAAATAAAAGAAAAAGGCTAGTGAAACTAGCCTAAGATGCCTTGGCATCATGTTGATGGTCCACCTGGCTCCAGGAAGGCATATGTTCTCTAGAATCTTGTCCAGGCCTTTATTTTTTCTCATCATTCTCCTAATAAAGGAGTCTGGGTCATCTTTCAACTGAGGTAGCTTAAAGATCTCCCTGATTTTATCAGGGTGGATGTGAACAATCTTTCCTCTGACCAAGGTCCGATAGTCATAGAGAGAAGTTTCAGATATTCTCTGCTTGTCTGTTTGCCACAGATTAGCGTAGAATTCCTGAACCATGTTTCTTTCCACCTTTGTTTCAGGATTAGCTAGGATTTTCCAGCTCCTGTTTCGAATTTGCTCTTGGATCTCCGGATATTCATCTTCTTTCAGATCGAATTTGACTTCCGGGATCACTGACCTTAGACCCATTATTTTGTAGTAATGGTCTGAATGTTCTTTGGTTAAGAACTTTCCTTGATTCCAATGTGGTTTTGGAATACTCTCTTTCTTGCCTCTTGGAGTGGGTTGTTTTCTTTTAGGAGCCATGATCTTAGTGAATATGGTTTAGTGATCACGGATAAACACACCAAACTTAGAGGTTTGCTTGTCCTCAAGCAAAAGAAAGGAAAGGAGAGGGATGGAAGGAGAGCTAGTGTTGAATGGTGGATGAGAGGAGGGAGGCTGAATGTGGATTTAAAGGGAGGGGGTGGGTTTCTCGAAAATTTTGAGGAAAGATAAGATAGAGGATATGATTTGTAAAAGATAAATATGATAAGAAAAAGATATAATTTAAAATTAAAAGGTTGTGAATGATATTTGAAAAAGATAAATCTAAATTTTTATTTTGAAAAAGATTTGAAAAGATAATTGAGTTTTGAAAAAAAATTTGAAAAGAAGTTGGATGGGATGTGAAAAGGTTTTGTGTTTATGAATTAAGATACATTTGATATTTTTGAAAAAGGGATTTTAGAAATTAGGATTAAAATTTTTGGAATTGAAGGATGAGAGTTTGTAACATGTTTATGCAAGAAATCATGAATTGGAATATAAAAATTTGAAAAAATGTGAATAACAAATGAATTTACCTTCTCCCCGCAATCCTGGCGTTAAACGCCCAAACGCTGCATATTTTGGGCGTTTAACGCCCATTTGCAGCTTCTCCTGGGCGTTCAATGCCCAGCTGTTGCTTCTAGCTGGCGTTGAACGCCAGGAACTCCTTTGTCACTGGGCATTTTTCTGAACGCCTAGAATGCTATAAATCTAGCGTTAAACGCCCAGAAGGTGCTTCTTTCTGGCGTTCAACACCCAGAAGATGCTTCTTTCTGGCGTTTAATGCCCAGATGGCTATCCTTACTGGCATTGAACGCCCAGTAGATAGCAAGTGCACTGGGTCGTCCAAGTAATACCTTACGTGAGTAAGGGTCGAATCCCACGGAGATTGTTGGTTTGAAGCAAGCTATGGTTATCTTATTATTCTTAGTCAGGATACCAACAACAGTGTTTTTTAAGTTCAATTGTAAAAAGTGAAAGGGCATAAAATAAATAATTGTTACTCAATAATGGAGAATATGTTGGAGTTTTAGAGATGCTTTGTCTTCTGAATTTCTGTAACATAATGCTTCCTCACTTTCATAAATGCAAGGCTCCTTCCATGGCAAGCTGTATGTAGGGTGTCACCGTTGTCAATGGCTACTTCCCGTCCTCTCAGTGAAAATGGTCCAAATGCTCTGTCACAGCACGGCTAATCATCTGTTGGTTCTCGATCATGTCGGAATAAGATCCATTGATCCTTTTGCGTCTGTCATTACGTCCATCACTCGCGAGTTTGAAGTTTATCACAGTCATCCAATCCTAGAATTCTACTCGGAATACCACAGACAAGGTTTAGACTTTCCGGATCCTCATGAATGCCGCCAACAATTCTAGCTTATACCACGAAGATTCTGATTAAGGAATCTAAGAGATACTCATTCAATCCAATATAGAACGGAGGTGGTTGTCAGGCACACGTTCATAGATTGAGGAAGGTGATGAGTGTCATGGATCATCACCTTCTTCATAGTGAAGCGCGAATGAACATCTTAGATAGGAACAAGCATGTTTGAATGGAAAACAGAAATAATTGCATTAATTCATCGAGACGCTGCAGAGCTCCTCACTCCCAACAATGGAGTTTAGAGACTCATGCCATCAAAGTGTATAAAATTTAGATCTAAAAATGTCATGAGATACAAAATAAGTCTCTAAAAGTTGTTTAAATACTAAACTAGTAACCTAGGTTTACAGAAAATGAGTAAACAAAGATGGATAGTGCAGAAATCCACTTCTGGGGCCCACTTGGTGTGTGCTGGGGCTGAGACTTAAGCTTCTCAGGTGCCTGGGCTGTTTCTGGAGTTGAACGCTAGGTTGTAACCTGTTTCTGGCATTAAACTCCAATTTGCAACCTGTTTCTGGCGCTGAACGCCAGACTACAACATGGAACTAGCGTTGAATGCCAGTTTACGTCGTGTATCTTCACGCAAAGTATGAACTATTATATATTGCTGGAAAACCCTGGATGTCTACGTTCCAACCCAATTGAGAGCGCGCCAATTGGACTCTTGTAGATCCAAAAAATCCTTCCGAATGTAGGGAGGTCAGAATCCAATAGCATCAGCAGTCCTTTTTCAGCCTAAATTAGATTTTTGCTCAGCTCCCTCAATTTCAGCCAGAAAAATACCTGAAATCACAAAAAAACATAAAAACTCATAGTAAAGTCCAGAAATATGATTTTTGCCTAAAAACTAATAAAAATCTACTAAAAAACCAACTAAAATATACTAAAATCTACATGAAATTACCCCCAAAAAGCGTATAAAATATCCGCTCATCACAATACCAAACTTAAACTGTTGCTTGTCTTCAAGCAACTAGATAAATAAAGTAGGATAAAGATAAATTAAGAAGCAATAATATCTCAGAGTTTCAAGTGAAGCTCAGATTCTAATTAGATGAGCGGGACTAGTATTTGGCATCTCACTTTATCCTTTGAAATCCAGAATGATTGGCATCCATAGGAACTTAGAATTCAGATAGTATTATTAATTCTCCTAGTTTAGTATGTTGATTTTTGAACACATTTACTTTATGAGTCTTGGCCGTGGCCCTAAGCACTTTGTTTTCCAGTATTACCACCGGATACATAAATGCCACGGACACATAACTGGGTGAACCTTTTCAGATTTTGACTTAGCTTTGCTAAAGTCCCCAATTAGAGGTGTCTAGAGTTCTTAAGCACACTCTTTTGCTTTGGATCACGACTTTAACCACTCAGTCTCAAGCTTTTCAGTTTGACCTACATGCCATAAGCACATGGTTAGGGACAGCTTAATTTAGCCGCTTAGGCCTGGATTTATTTCCTTGGGCCCTCCTATCCATTAATGCTCAAAGCCTTGGATCCTTTTCACCCTTGCCTTTTGGTTTTAAGGGTTATTGGCTTTTCTTTTTCTTTATCCAATGATTCCCTTTTTTTTGCCACTTTTTTTTCACTGCATTTTCTTGCTTCAAGAATCAATTTCATGATTTTTCAGATTATCAATAATATTTCTCTTGTTCATCATTCTTTCAAGAGCCAACAATTTTAACATTCATGAAATTCAATATAAAAAATATGCACTGTTCAAGCATTCATTCAGAAGATAAAAAGTATTGCTACCACATCTAAATAATTAGAATTTTTCTTATTAAAAACTCGAAAAATATTAATATTTAGAATTTTCCTTATTAAAAACTTGAAAAATATTGCCTCTTTATTCTAAAAATCTACTATTTTATTCATGTTTGATGATGATGAGAAAAAATAAATTATAGCTTAATTGGAGATAAAATCAAAATAGAGATACTAATTACTACTTCTAAAATATAACTTCTAAGGTAAATTCCTAATAAGAACAATTATCACAGAGTTAAGTTTAAGATTAGGACTCAACAACCTTTGGTTTGGGAGATGATGGGTGCTCCTTCAACTTATGTGGTGTCTGGTCCTTCAAGAGACAACTTCTAGCACTTCAGCTCCTGTATCTCCGAATATTCGTCTTCTTTTAGATCAAATTTAACTTCCGGGATCATTGATCTCAGACCCATTATTTTGTGGTAATGGTCTGCATGTTCTTTGGTTAAGAACTTCTCTTAATTCCACAGTGGTTTTGGAATATTCTCTTTCTTACCTCTTGAAGTAGTTTGTTTTCCCTTAGGTGCAATGATCTTGATGAGTTTTAGCTCAGTGATCACGGAAAATCACACCAAACTTAGAGGTTTGCTTTGAGTTTGAAAAAGAATTCAGAAGAAATTAAAAAGATTTGAAAAGAATTCAAAAAGATAATTGAGTTTTGAAAAAGGTTTGAAAAGATATTGAAGAAAAATTAAGAAACATGTTTAGGATAAAAAAATTTTTGGAATTGAAGTTGAAAGATGAGAGTTTGTAATATGTTTATGCAAGAAATCATGAATTGAAACATGAGAATTGGAAAAAATTTGAAGTGAAAACGAATTTACCTCCTCCCCACAATCATGGCGTTAAACGCCCAAACGTTGCATGTTTTGGGCGTTTAACGCCCGTTTGCAGCTTTTCCTGGGCATTCAACGCCCAGCTATTGCTTCTAGCTGGCATTGAATGCCAGGAATTCCTTTGTCACTGGACGTTTTTCTGAATGCACAAGACGCTATAAATCTGGCGTTGATCGCCCAGAAGGTGCTTCTTTCTGGCATTCAACGCCCATAATATGCTTCTTTTTGGCGTTCAACGCCCAGATGGCTATCCTTACTGGCGTTGAATGCCCAGTGAGTGCTTCTTTTGGGCGTTCAGCACCCAAAACAGCTCTTACTGGCTTTTTTCGCACTAGTAAGCTTCTTTTTGCTATTTTATCCTCTGAATCCTTCTATAACTCTGTGAACTCAAGCAATTGCTATTTTACCTTGAAGATAAGTGACATAAACCTGTAAAAATCAATTAATTAACAAATAAGCCTTGTAAATGGCTGGGTTGCTTCCCAGCAAGCGCTTCTTTATTGTCTTTAGCTGGACTATTACTGAGCTTTAATCAAGTCTCAGTTTTGAGCATTCTTGCTCAAAATTACTTTCAAGATAATGTTTAACTCTTTGTCCATTAACAATGAACTTTTTGTTAGAATCATTATCCTGAAGCTCCACCTATCCATATGGTGACACACTTGTAATCACATATGGACCTCTCCACCGGGATTTCAATTTCCTGGGAAATAATCTGAGCCTAGAATTAAATAGCAGAACTTTTTGCCCTGGCTCAAAGACTCTGGATGATAATTTCTTATCATGCCATCTTTTTGCTTTCTCTTTGTAAATTTTTGCATTTTCGAAAGCATTGAGTCTGAATTCCTCTAGCTCATTTAACTGGAGCAATCATTTTTCTCCATCTAACTTGGCATCAAGGTTTAGGAATCTGGTTGCCCAATAGGCCTTGTGTTCCAGTTCCACTGGCAAGTGACAGGCTTTTCCATACACCAGCTGGTATGGAGAAGTTCCTATAGGTGTCTTGAATGCTGTTTTGTATGCCCACAGAGCATCATCTAAGCTTCTTGCCTAATCCCTTCTACGGTTAATCACAGTGTGTTCCAGGATTCTTTTAAGTTCTCTATTAAAGACTTCAGCTTACCCATTTGTCTGTGGATGATATGGAGTGGCCACCCTGTGGCTAACTCCATATCGAACCAAAGTAGAGTAAAGTTGTTTATTGCAGAAATGAGTGCCCCCATCACTGATTAGAACTCTAGGGATACCAAATCTACTGAAGATGTATTTCTGGAGGAATTTCAGCACTGTCTTAGTATCATTAGTGGGTGTTGCTATAGCTTCTATCCATTTGGATACATAATCCACTGCCACCAGAATATAAGTGTTTGAGTATGATGGTGGGAATGGCCCCATGAAGTCAACACCCCATACATCAAACAACTCAATATCCAAGATCTCTTGTTGAGGCATGGCATAACTGTGAGGCAGATTGCCAGATCTTTGGCAACTGTCACAATTAAGCATAAACACTCGGGAGTCTTTATAGAGAGTAGGCCAGTAGAAGCCACATTGGAGGACTCTTGTGGCTGTTCGCTCACTTCCAAAATGTCATCCATACTGTGATCCATGGCAGTGCCAGAGGATCTTCTGTGCTTCTCCTTTAGGCACACATCTACGGATTACTCCGTCTGCACATCTCTTGAAGAGATATGGTTCATCCCAAAGATAGTACTTTTCATCCGTGATCAATTTCTTTGTTTGCTGCCTACTGTACTCTTTGGGTATGAATCTTACTGCCTTGTAGTTTGCAATGTCTGCAAACCATGGCACTTCCTGGATGGCAAAGAGTTGCTCATCCGAAAAATTTTCAGAGATCTCAGTAAGAGGGAGGGATGCCCCTTCGACTGGTTCTATTTGGGACAGGTGATCTGCTACTTGGTTCTCTGTCCCTTTTCTATCTCTTATTTCTATATCAAACTCTTGCAGAAGCAACACCCATCTGATAAGTCTGGGTTTTGAATCCTGCTTTGTGAGTAGATATTTAAAAGCAGCATGGTCAGTGTACACAATCACTTTTGATCCTACTAAATAAGATCTGAACTTGTCAATGGCGTAAACCACTGCAAGTAACTCTTTTTCTGTGGTTGTGTAGTTCTTCTGTGCATCATTTAAAACGCAATTGGCATAGTAAATGACGTCCAGAAGCTTGTCATGCCTTTGTCCCAACACTGCACCAATGGCATGGTCACTGGCATCACACATCAGTTCAAATGGTAATGTCCAGTCTGGTATAGAGATGACTGGTGCTGTGACCAACTTAGCTTTCAGAGTCTCAAACACCTACAGACACTCCTTATCAAAGATAAATGATGTGTCAGCAGCTAGTAGATTACTCTGAGGTTTGGAAATTTTTGAAAAATCTTTTATAAACCTCCTATAGAATCCTGTATACCCCAGAAAGCTTCTGATTGCCTTAACATTGGCAGGTGGTGGTAATTTTTCAATTACCTCCACCTTAGCTTGATCCACCTCTATTCCCTTGTTCAAAATTTTGTGCCTCCTTCAGTCACCATAAAGTGACATTTCTCCCAGTTTAAAACCAGATTAGTCTCTTGGCATCTCTTTAGAACAAGTGCTAGATGGTCAAGACAGGAGCTGAATGTGTCTTCAAACACTGAAAAGTCATCTTTGAAGACTTCCAGAAATTTTTCCACCATATCAGAGAAAATAGAGAGCATGCATCTTTGAAAGGTTGCAGGTGCATTGCACAGACCAAATGGCATCCTTCTGTATGCAAATACTCCAGATGGACATGTGAATGCTGTTTTCTCTTGATCTTGGGGATCTACTACAATTGATTATAACCTTAATATCCATCCAGGAAGCAGTAGTATTCATGACCTGCTAGTCTTTCTAGCATCTGGTCTATGAATGGTAAAGGAAAATGATCCTTTCTGGTAGCTGTATTGAGCCTTCTGTAATCAATACACATACGCCACCCTGTAACTGTTCTTGTAGGAACCAGTTCATTTTTTTTATTATGAACCACTATCATGCCACCCTTCTTAGAGACGACTTGAACAGGGCTTACCTAGGGGCTATCAGAAATGTGATAAATAATCCCAGCCTCTAGTAATTTAGTGACCTCCTTCTGCACCACCTCCTTCATGGTTGGATTCAGCCGCCTTTGTGGTTGAACCACTGGCTTAGTGTCACCCTCCAATAGGATCTTGTGCATGCATCTGGCTGGGCTAATGCCCTTAAGATCACTGATGGACCATCCAAGAGCTGTCTTGTGTGTTCTTAACACTTGAATTAGTGCTTCCTCTTCCTGTGGCTCTAAGTTAGAGCTTATGATTACAGGAAATGTATCACCTTCTCCCAAAAATGCATATTTCAGGGATGGTGGTAATGGTTTGAGCTCGGGTTTAGGAGGTTTCTCCTCTCCCTGAGGGATTTTCAGAGGTTCTATTATTCTCTCTGGTTCCTCCAGATCAGGTTGAACATCTTTAAAGATATCTTCTAGCTCTGATTCGAGACTCTCAATCACATTGACCTCTTTTACCAGAGAATCAATAATATCAATGCTTATGCAGTTATTTGGGGTGTCTGGATGCTACATAGCTTTGACAACATTCAACTTAAACTCATCCTCATTGACTCTCAGGGTTACTTCCCTTTTTTGGACGTCAATAAGGGTTCGGCCAGTTGCTAGGAACGGTTTTCCTAGAATGAGAGTTGCACTCTTGTGCTCCTCCATTTCCAGCACCACAAAGTCAGTGGGAAAGGCAAATGGCCCAACCTTGACAATCATGTCTTCAATCACACCTGATGGGTGTTTAATGGAACCATAAGCAAGTTAGAGACATATCTGGGTTGGTTTGACTTCATCAGTCAACCCAAGTTTTTTGATAGTAGATGCAGGTATTAGGTTGATACTTGCCCCAAGATCACATAGAGCTTGCTTGGTACAAGTACCTTCTAATGTGCATGGTATCATAAAGCTTCCGGGATCTTTAAGCTTCTCAGGTAAGCTTTTTAGAATGACTACACTGCATTCTTCAGTGAGGTAAACTTTTTCAGTTTCCCTCCAATCCTTCTTATGACTTAAGATCTCTTTCATGAACTTAGCATAAGAGGGTATTTGCTCAAGTGCTTCTGCAAACTGAATCTTTATTTCAAGAGTCCTGAGATAGTCTGCAAAGCGAGCAAATTACTTATCCTGTTCCGCTTGACGGAGTTTTTGAGGATAAGGCATTTTGGCTTTGTATTCATCAACCTTAGTTGCTGCAGGTTTATTGCCTACAGTCGTGGGTTGAGAAGGCTTTTTAGAGGAGTTGCTATAAGCACTTGTATGTGTCTGATCCCCCACTGGTGTTTGAATACCAGGGGTGGAAGTTGGAGTGGCGTTAGACGCCAACTTCTTATCTGTTTCTGGCGTCTGAATGCAAGAACTGGGCTTCTTTTGGGCGTTCAACGCCAGTTCCTTGCTTGTTTCTGGCGTTGGACGCCAGGACTGAGCATGGGTTGGGTGTTCAACTCAAGCTTTCCACCCATTATCTGGCGTTTGAGCGCCAAAATTATTCCTCTCTGTGCTCTGACTATCCTCAGAGGGATTTTGGGTAGCAGTCTGTTCATTTCTTGGCTTTCTGCTGCCTTGAAGTTGGGTATTTAATGTTTTTCCACTTCTTAATTGAACTGCTTGGTATTCTTCTATTATTTGTTTTGATAACTGCTGTTCTGTTTGCTTCAACTGCACTTCCATATTCATATTAGCCATTCTTGTTTCTTGCAATATTTCCTTGAATTCAGCTAGCTGTTTTGTTAGAAAATCTAATTGCTGATTGAATTCAGTAGCTTGTTCTGCAGGACTGAGTTCAGCAGTTACTGTTTTAGCCTCTTTGTTAATGGAAGGTTTACTGCTTAGGTACAGATGTTGATTTTTGGCAACTGTATCAATAAGCTCTTGAGCTTCTTCTATTGTCTTTCTCATGTGTATAGATCCACCAGCTGAGTGGTCTAGAGAAGTCTGAGCTCTCTCTGTAAGTCCATAATAGAAGATGTCTAACTGCACCCACTCTGAAAATATTTCAGAGGGGTATTTTCTCAGCATCTCTCTGTATCTCTCCCAGGCATCATAAAAGGGATTCATTATCTCCTTGTTTGAAGCGTTGGATGCTCAGCCTTAGCTGTGTCATCCGTTTTAGAGGAAAATAGTGATTCAGGAATTTTTTTGACAGCTGTTTCCATGTCTTTATGCTGTCCTTAGGTTGATTATTTAAAAACCTCTTAGCTTGGTCTTTTACAACAAATGGAAACAGTAACAATCTGTAGACATCCTGATCTACTTCCTTATCATGTACTGTGTCAGCAATTTATAAAAACTGTGCCAGAAACTCTGTAGGTTCTTCCTGTGGAAGACCGAAATACTGGCAACTTTGCTGCACCATGATAATGAGTTGAGGGTTCAACTCAAAACTACTAACTCCAATGGAGGGTATACAGATACTACTCCCATATGAAGCAGTAGTGGGGTTAGCATATGACCCCAGAGTCTTTTTGGACTGTTCATTTCCACTTAAGTCCATAATGGGAAAGGGAGATGATGGAATTTATTTTATTTATTTTATTATTATAGAGAAGGTTTCGAAATAATAAAATAAAATAAAATAAAAACTAAAATAAAAAGGAAAACAAAAAGAATTTGAAAATATTTTATGAAGAAATTCGAAAAAGTGAGGAGAGAGAAAGTGGTTAGAATATTTTTGAAAAAGCTATAATTTTAAAATTTTAAAAATGAAATCCAAAATTTTTTTTACAATTTCAAAATAATGTCTTTAAAATTAGTTAGAAAAAATATATTTTTTGAATTTTGAATTTTATGATGAAAGAGAAAAACACACAAAAGACCCAAGACTTAAAATTTTTAGATCTAATGCTCCTTGTTTTCGAAATTTTAGAGGGAAAACACCAAGGAACACCAAACTTAAAAATTTTAAGATCAAAACACAAAGAAGACTCAAGAACACTTTGAAGACTCGCAAGAACAACAAGAACAAAAGAAAGAACACCAAATTTAAAATTTTTAGAAAACCACAATAAAATTTTCAAAAATTTAAGAAAGATTAACAAGAAAATACCAAACTTAAAGTTTGGCACAAGATTTAATCAAAGAAAAATTATTTTTGAAAAAAGTTTTAAAAGGAAGATACCCAATTGCCAACGCTCTAGCCAACTGAACTATAAATGTAACGTATTTTAATATTATATAAAAAAATATTTTTGAAAACTAATATTTTGAAAAAGCACAAGGAAAACACGAAAACACACAGAACAAGAAAAATCAAAGATCAAATAAGAAAAATTGACAAGAACAATTTGAAGATCAAGAAAAAACAAAGAACATGCAATTTGAAAATTGAAAGACAAAGAAAAGCATGCAATTGACACCAAACTTAGAACATGACACTAAACTCATAAAAAAAATGAAAATTCAAGTAAAGAAAAATAATATTTTTGAAAAATTTTTAGAAGGAATAATAGAAGATGCAATCCTACTGACTCTAAACTAAAAAGACAAATTTTTCCTAATCTAAGTAACAAGAATCACCGTCAGTTTTTCAAACTCAAACAATCCCTGACAATGGCGCCAAAAACTTGGTGCACGAAATTGTGTATGCCAATATTAATGGACTATTTCTCACAGCTTCGCACAACTAACCAGCAAGTGCACTGGGTCGTCCAAGTAATACCTTACGTGAGTAAGGGTCGAATCCCACGGAGATTGTTAGCTTGAAGCAAGCTATGGTTATCTTATTATTCTTAGTCAGGATATAATATCTATAATAATTTTTAGTTTCAATTGTAAAAAGTAAAAGAGCATGAAATAAATACTTATTATGCAGTAATGGAGAATATGTTGGAGTTTTGGAGATGCTTTGTCCTCTGAATTCCTGCAACATAATGCTTTCTCACTTTCATAAATGCAAGGCTCCTTCCATGGCAAGCTATATGTAGGGCATCACCGTTGTCAATGGCTACTTCCCATCCTCTCAGTGAAAATGGTCCAAATGCTCTATCACAGCACGGCTAATCATCTGTCGATTCTCGATCATGTCGGAATAGAATCCATCGATTCTTTTGCGTTTGTTATCACGCCCAACAATCGCGAGTTTGAAGCTCATTACAGTCATCCAATCCTTGAATCCTACTCAGAATACCACAGGCAAGGTTTAGACCTTCCGGATTCTCAAGGATGCTGCCAATGAATTCTAGTTTATACCACGAAGATTCTGATTAAGGAATCTAAGAGATACTCATTCAATCTAATGTAGAACGGAGGTGGTTGTCAGGCACACGTTCATGGATTGAGGAAGGTGATGAGTGTCACGGATCATCACCTTCTTCATAGTGAAGCGCGAATGAATATCTTAGATAGGAATAAGCGTGTTTGGAAGGAAAACAGAAATAATTGCATTAATTCATCGAGGCGCTGCAGAGCTACTCACCCCCAACAATGGAGTTTAAAGACTCATGCCGTCAAAGAGTACAAAATTCAGATCTAAAAATGTCATGAGATACAAAAATAAATCTCTAAAAGTTGTTTAAATACTAAACTAGTAACCTAGGTTTACAGAAAATGAGTAAACTAGGATGGATAGTGCAGAAATCCACTTCTGGGCCCACTTAGTGTGTGCTGGGGCTGAAACTTAAGCTTCTCATGTGCCTGGACTGTTTCTGGAGTTGAACACCAGGTTGTAACCTGTTTCTGGCGTTGAACTCCAACTTGCAACCTGTTTCTGGCGCTGAACGCCAAACTGCAACATGGAACTGGCGTTGAACGCCAGTTTACGTCATCTATCTTCGCGCAAAGTATGAACTATTAAATATTACTGGAAAGTCCTGGATGTCTACTTTCCAACCCAATTGAGAGCGCGTCAATTGGGCTTCTGTAGCTCCAAAAAATCCATTCCGAGTGCAGGGAGGTCAGAATCCAACAGCATCAGCAGTCCTTTTTCAGCCTAAATAAGATTTTTGCTCAGCTCCCTCAATTTCAGCTAGAAAATACCTGAAATTACAAAAAAAACACACAAACTCATAGTAAAGTCCAGAAATATGAATTTTGCCTAAAAACTAATAAAATTATACTAAAAACTAACTAAAATATACTAAAATCTACATGAAATTACCCCCAAAAAGTGTATAAAATATCCGCTCATTATTAGGGTAGTTAAACTCGAACACTGTCATGATCTGAACTGCACTAAGATGAGGTTATTGAGGAGAAATAAGTTTATTTCTATGCAGGTTAAAATGACTTGCCAAATTAATTCTCAAGCCCGCATTTGAGTATGTAAAACATTTCAGAAGCTACTTAACCATGCCAGAGGGCTTGATAGCCTTAGTTTTCAAGAAAAATGTGAGGAATTTCATTGATTTGGATAGGAGGTCAATTGAGAAAGGAGGCGATGGTAGAGTGGTGGTGGACTATTTCAGACCAATAAAGGAGCGAGTCAATCATTTTTACTATGATGTTGATTATGATGAAGAATGTTAAATTATTCAGATATTTTTTCCTGATCCTCAGATCATTACCTCGTACGAGTACTTTGGGGATGTTTTCAGCTTTGATACGATATACCTAACAAATAAGTACGACATGTCGTTTGCTACCTTTGTCGGAGTTAACCATCACGGGCAATCTGTTCTTCTTGGATGTGAGTTACTTAACTCTGAAGAGAAAAATTCATTTGTGTGGTTATTAATTTCTAGGTGAACTGTATGTCCAGAAGGCTGCCAACAGCTATTGTTACTGACAATTGTCCCTCTATGAGAGCTACTATTAGGAAGGCCCTGTGGTGCATGAAATTGCAATCACACTTTTTGCAATCCGCACAACTAACCAGCAAGTGCACTGTGTCGTCCAAGTAATACCTTACGTGAGTAAGGGTCGAATCCCACGGAGATTGTTGGATTGAAGCAAGCTATGTTTATTTTATTAATCTTAGTCAGGATACCAATAGGATTCTTTAGCCTCGTATAAAGTAAAAAGGGCATAAAATAAATAGTTGTTACTTTAATAATGGAGAATATGTTGGAGTTTTGGAGATGCTTTGTCCTCTGAATTTCAACTTTTCCTTGAAATCCTTTTCCCACACTCAAGGTTCCTTCCATGGCAAGCTCTATATAGGGTGTCACCATTGTCAATGGCTACTTCCCATCCTCCCAGTGAAAATGGTCCAAATGCTCTGTCACAGCACGTCTAATCATCTGTCGGTTCTCAATCAGGTTGGAATAGAATCCATTGATTCTTTTGCGTCTGTCACTAACGCCCAGCCTTCAGGAGTTTCAAGCTCGTCACAGTCATTCAATCACAGAATCCTACTCGGAATACCACAGACAAGGTTTAGACCTTCCGGATTCTCATGAATGCCGCCATCAATCCGGCTTATACCACGAAGATTCTGATTAAGGAATCTAAGAGATACTCATTCAATCTAATGTAGAACGGAGGTGGTTGTCAGGCACATGTTCATGGATTGAGAAAGGTGATGAGTGTCACGGATCATCACCTTCTCCATAATTAAGCGTGAATGAACATCTTAGATAAGAACAAGCGTGTTTGAATGGAAAACAAAAGTAATTGCATTAATTCATCGAGACGCTGCAGAGCTCCTCACCCCCAACAATGGAGTTTAGAGACTTATGTTGCCAAAGAGTGTATAATTCAGATCTGAAAATGTCATGAGGTACAAGATAAGTCTCTAAAAGTTGTTTAAATAGTAAACTAGTAACCTAGGTTTACAGAATATGAGTGAACTAAGATAATTGGTGCAGAAATCCATTTCTGTGGCCCACTTGGTGTGTGCTGGGGCTGAGACTAAAGCTATCCACGAGCTGAGGCTTTTCTTGGAGTTGAACTCCAAGTTATAACGTATTTTGGGCGTTCAACTCCGGATCATGACGTGTTTCTGGCGTTTAACTCCAGACAGCAGCATGTACTTGGCGTTCAATGCCAAGTTACGTCGTCTATCTTCGCGCAAAGTATGGACTATTATATATTGCTGGAAAGCCCTGGATCTCTAATTTCCAACGCCATTGAGAGCGCGCCAATTGAACTCCTGTAGCTCCAAAAAATCCATTCCGAGTGCAGGGAGGTCAGGATCCAACAGCATCAGCAGTCCTTTTTCAGCCTAACTCAGATTTTTGCTCAGCTCCCTCAATTTCAGCTAGAAATTACTTGAAATCACAGAAAAACACACAAACTCATAGTAAAGTCCAGAAATATGATTTTTGCCTAAAAACTAATAATATTCTACTAAAGACTAATTAAAACATACTAAAATCTACATGAAATTACCCCTAAAAAGCGTATAAAATATCCGCTCATCACAACACCAAACTTAAAATGTTGCTTGTCCTCAAGCAACTAGATAAATAAAATAGGATTAAAAGAAATTAAGAAGTAATAATATCTTAGAGTTTTAAGTAGCTTTTTGTTTCTGAACAGTTTTGGCATCTCCTTTTATCCTTTGAAATTCAGAATGGTTGGCATCCATAGGAACTCAGAATTCAGATAGTATTATTGATTCTCCTAGTGTAGTATATTGATTCTTGAACACAGTTACTTTATGAGCCTTGGCCGTGGCCCTAAGCACTTTGTTTTCCAGTATTACCACCGGATACATAAATGCCACAGACACATGACTGGGTGAACCTTTTTAGATTGTGACTCAGCTTTGCTAAAATCCCCAGTTAGAGGTGTCCAGAGCTCTTAAGCGCACTCTTTTTGCTTTGGATCACGACTTTAACCATTCAGTCTCAAGCTTTTCACTTGGACCTGCATGCCACAAGCACATGGTTAGGGACAGCTTGATTTAGCCGCTTAGGCCTGGACTTACTTCCTTGGGCCCTCCTATCCACTGATGCTCAAAGCCTTGGATCCTTTTCACCCTTGCCTTTTGGTTTTAAGGGTTGTAGGCTTTTATTCCTTTTCTTGATCCAATGATTTCTTGTAACAAAATTTTTTTTTTCACTGCTTTTTCTTGCTTCAAGAATCAATTTCATGATTTTTCAGATCATCAATAATATTTTTTGTGTTCCTCATTCTTTCAGGAGCCAATATTCATAAAGTTCAAGATAAAAATTATGCACTGTTCAAGCATTCATTCAGAGAACAAAAAGTGTTGCCACCACATATAGTTAATTATAATTTTTATTATTAAAAACTCGAAAAAAATAAATTACTTCTTTATTCTAATTATCTAATATTTTATTCATGCCTGATGATGATGAGAAAAATAAATTATAACTTAATTGGAAATAAAATCAGAATAGATATACTAATTACCACTACTACTACTATATATATCTCCTAAGGTAAATTTCTATAATAACACTATCATAGAGTTAAAGCTAACATTAGAATCAACAACCTGTGTTTTGGGAAGTAGATGTTCCTCTGATCTGTGGGATGCTTGGTCCTTCAAGGATTAATTTCTGGCGCTTCAGCTCCCTTAAATCACGCCCTTGCTCTTCTTGTTCATTAAGCAGTTTGCAAAACATGCTACTTTGATTGTTCTGTTCTTCCTTTATTTGGTTCACAGCTTCTTGCAATTTGGAAATAGAAGCCTCAAGATGTCCCCAATATTCGAATTGAGGCAGTTCTGGGAGGGCTTCCTGTGCTCTCCTCTTGGCTGAATCATCTTGTTGCTGTTGTGTGCTCTCTTCTTGATTGGATCATCCTACAGCTGTTGTCTGTCCATTGATATTCTAGTGATTGGCCTTTCAACTGAGATATACTCTGTTATTCCCATCTTCACTCCGCAATCTCTGCGGAGCATAGAAATTAAACTTGGATAGGCCAATCTGGCATCCTTGGAATTCCGGTTTGCTATTTTGTATAGTTCACACGAGATCAGTTGATGGACTTCTACTTCTTTTCCCAACATGATGCAGTGAATCATCACTGCTCTTTTAATGGTAACTTCAGAACGGTTGCTGGTGGAAATTATGGAATGCCCAATGAAATCTAGCCAGCCTCTGGCTACTGGTTTGAGATCTTCTCTTTTGAGTTGATTTGGGATGCCAGTCGTGCTGGTGGTCCACCTGGCTTCGGGGATGCATATATCCTCTAGAATCTTGTCCAGACCTTTATTTACCCTCATCATTCTCCTATTAAAGGAGTCTGGGCCATCTTTCAGCTGAGGCAGCTTAAAGATCTCCCTGATTTTGTCAGGATGGGT
>NC_029776.3:26583998-26585878 GCF_000817695.3 Arachis duranensis
TTTCCCAGTTCCTGTTTCGAATTTGTTCTTGGATCTCCGGATATTCATCTTCCTTCAGATCAAACTTGACTTCCGGGATCATTGATCTGTGGCTCATTATTTTGTAGTAATGGTCTGAATGTTCTTTAGTTAAGAACTTCCCTTGATTCCAAAGTGGCTTTGGAATATTCTCTTTCTTGCCTCTTGGGTTGGGTTGTTTTCCTTTAGGGGCCATGATCAAAGTGAGAATGTCTTTGTGATCATAGATAAAAGATATGATTTATAAAAGATAAATATGACAAGAAAAGGATATAATTTAAAAAGATATGAATGATATTTAAAAATAAATTTGAAATTTATAATTTTGAAAAAGATTTTAAAAGATAATTAAGTTGGGAAAGAGCTTGGAAAAAGAGTTGGATTGGATTGAAAATCAACTGTCTTTATGGATTAAGATGCATGTAAAATCCTTGAAATAGGGATTTCAGAAATTAGAGATTTTAGAAATTAGGATTAAAATTTTTGAAATTGAAGGATGATATTTGGAAACATGTTTATGCAAGAAATCATGAATTGAAACATAAAATTTAGAAAATTTTTGAAAAAAACGAATTTTACCTCCTCCCCACCATCCTGGCGTTAAACGCCCAAATGCTGCATGAAATTGGGTGTTTAATGCCCAATTGATGCTTCTCCTGGGCGTTCAACGCCCAGCTGTTGCTTCTTTCTGGCGTTGAACGCCAGGAAGTCCTTTGTCACTCGGCGTTTTTCTGAACGCCCAGGATGCTGTAGTTCTAGCGTTAAACGCCCAGAAGGTGCTTTTTTCTGGCGTTCAACGCCCAGAAGATGCTCTTTTCTGGGGAGCTTCTTTCTGGCGTTCAACGCCCAGAAGATGCTCCTTTCTGGCGTTCAACGCCCAGATTGCTACCTTTACTGGCGTTCAACACCCAGTGGATGCTTCTTTTGGGCGTTCAACGCCCAAAACATTTCTTACTGGCTTTTCCACGCTAATGAGCTTCCAAATTCCCGTGTAACTCTGTGAACTCAAACAATTGCTATTTTACCTTTTGAAGATACTTGACACATACCTGTAAAGAAAAGGAAATTTATTTAATTAGTAAATAAACTTTGTAAATGGCTGGGTTGCCTCCCAGCAAGCGCTTCTTTATTGTCTTTAGCTGGACTATTAATGAGCTCTAATCAAGTCTCAGTTTTGAGCATTCTTGCTCAAAATTACTTTCAAGATAATGTTTAATTCTCTGTCCATTAATAATGAACTTTTTGTTAGAGTCATTATCCTGAAGCTCTACGTATCCATATGGTGATACACTTGTAATCACATATGGACCTCTCCACCAGGACTTTAATTTCCCGGGGAATATTTTGAGCCTAGAATTGAATAGCAGAACTTTCTGCCCCGGCTCAAAGACTCTAGATGACAATTTCTTATCATGCCATCTTTTCGCTTTCTCTTTGTATATTTTTGCATTCTCGAAAGCATTGAGTCTAAATTCCTCTAGCTCATTTAACTGGAGCAATCGTTTTTCTCCAGCTAACTTGGCATCAAGGTTCAGGAATCTGGTTGCCCAGTAGGCTTTCTGTTCCAGTTCCACTGGCAAGTGACATGCCTTTCCATACACAAGCTGGTATGGAGAGGTCCCTATAGGGGTCTTGAATGCTGTTCTGTATGCCCACAGAGCATCATCCAAGCTTCTTGCCCAATCCCTTCTACGGTTAATTACAGTCCGTTCTAGGATTCTTTTGAGTTCTCTGTTTGAGACTTTAGCTTGCCCATTAGTCTGTGGGTGATATGGAGTAGCTACCCTGTGGCTAACTCCATAACGAATCAGAGCAGAGTAAAGCTGTTTATTGCAGAAATGAGTGCCCCCATCACTGATTAA
>NC_029776.3:26586117-26588027 GCF_000817695.3 Arachis duranensis
AAGATTCCTTGTTGAGGCATGGCATAACTGTGAGGCAGATTGCCAGATCTTTGGCAACTGTCACAATTAAGTACAAACGCTCGGTAATCTTTATAGAGAGTAGGCCAGTAGAAGCCACATTGGAGGACTCTTGTGGCTGTTCGCTCACTTCCAAAATGTCCTCCATACTGTTATCCATGGCAGTGCCATAGAATCTTTTGCGCTTCTTCCTTAGGCACACATCTACGGATTACTCCGTCTGCACATCTCTTGAAGAGATATGGTTCATCCCAAAGATAGTACTTTGCATCTGTGATCAATTTCTTTGATTGCAGCCTCTGTACTCTTTGGGTATGAATCTCACTGCCTTGTAGTTTGCAATATCTGCAAACCATGGCACTTCCTGGATGGCAAAGAGTTGCTCATCCGGAAAGGTTTCAGAGATCTCAGTGAGAGGGAGGGACACCCCTTCTACTGGTTCTATTCGGGACAGGTGATCTGCTACTTGGTTTTCTGTCCCTTTTCTGTCTCTTATTTCTATATCAAACTCTTGCAGAAGCAACACTGGTGGACGAAATTGTGATACAAGAGTTCCAGGTACTATTAGAGAAGCTTTTTCTTTCCACAACTCCGTCAACTTAACCAGCAAGTGTACTGGGTCATCCAAGTAATACCTTACGTGAGTAAGGGTCGATCCCACAGAGATTGTTGGTATGAAGCAAGCTATGGTCACCTTGTAAATCTCAGTTAGGCAGATTAAATTGGTTTATGATGAGTTCGAAAATTAATAATAAATAGAAAATAAAAGGGATAGAAATACTTATGTAATTCAATAGTGGGAATGGTTCTCAATCAGGTTGGAATAGAATCCCTTGATTCTTTTGCGTTTGTCATCACGCCCAGCCTTCACGAGTTTGAAGCTCGTCACAGTCATTCAATCCCAAAATCCTACTCGGAATACCATAGACAAGGTTTAGACCTTCCAGATCCTCATGAATGCCGCCATCTATCTAACTTATACCACGAAGATTCTGTTGCAGAATCTAAGAGATATG
This sequence comes from Arachis duranensis, assembly GCF_000817695.3. NCBI lineage: Eukaryota > Viridiplantae > Streptophyta > Magnoliopsida > Fabales > Fabaceae > Arachis > Arachis duranensis. The sequence goes on from NC_029776.3 coordinate 26,587,152, forward strand.
CGCCCGGCCTAGAGTAGAACGGAAGTGGTTGTCAATCACGCGCGTTCATAGGTGAGAATGATGATGAGTGTCACGGATCATCACATTCATCAAAGTGTTGTGCAACGTATATCTTGGAATAAGAATAAAAGAGAATTGAATAGAAAGTAGTAATAATTGTATTGAAACTTGAGGTACAGCAGAGCTCTACACCCTTAATATATGGTGTGCAGAAACTCCACCATTGAAAATACATAAGTGAAAGGTTCAGGCATGGCCGAATGGCCAGCCCCCTGAATGATCAAGAGACCGAATGATCAAAGACTTACAAAGTCAAAAGATTAAATTGTCAAAAGATGTCTAATACAATAGTTAAATGTCCTATATATACTAGACTAGCTACTAGGGTTTACATGAGTAAGTAATTGATGCATAAATCCACTTCTGGAGCCCACTTGGTGTATGCTTGGACTGAGCTTGATCTATCCACGAGCTGAGGCTTTTCTTGGAGTTGAACGCCAAGTTATAACGTGTTTTGGGCGTTCAACTCCGGATCATGACGTGTTTCTGGCGTTTAACTCCAGACAGCAGCATGTACTTGGCGTTCAACGCCAAGTTACGTCGTCAATTTCCAAATAAAATATGGACTATTATATATTGCTGGAAAGATCTAGATGTCTACTTTCCAACGCCGTTGAGAGCGCGCCATTTGGAGTTCTTTAGCTCCAGAAAATCCATTTCGAGCGCGCCATATAGACTATTATATATTGCTGGAAAGATCTAGATGTCTACTTTCCAACGCCGTTGAGAGCGCGCCATTTGGAGTTCTTTAGCTCCAGAAAATCCATTTCGAGTGCAGGGAGGTCAGATTCCAACAGCATCAGCAGTCCTTTTTTT
>NC_029776.3:26588147-26588996 GCF_000817695.3 Arachis duranensis
CACACAAACTCATAGTAAAATCTAGAAATGTGAATTTAACATAAAAACTAATGAAAACATCCCTAAAAGTAGCTTAAACTTACTAAAAACTACCTAAAAACAATGCCAAAAAGCGTATAAATTATCCGATCATCACAATACCAAACTTAAATTATTGCTTGTCCCCAAGCAACTGAAAATCAAATAGGATAAAAAGAAGAGAATATACTATAAATTCCAAAATATCAATGAATATTAATTATAATCAGATGAGCGGGACTTGTAGCTTTTTGCTTCTGAACAGTTTTGGCATCTCACTTTTTCCTTTGAAGTTTACAATGATTGGCATCTATAGGAACTTAGAATTTTAGATAGTGTTATTGATTCTCCTAGTTCAGTACATTAATTCTTGAACACAGCTACTTTATGAGTCTTGGCCGTGACCCTAAGCACTTTGTTTTCCAGTATTACCACCGGATACATAAATGCCACAGACACATGACTGGGTGAACCTTTTCAGATAGTGACTCAGCTTTGCTAGAGTCCCCAGTTAGAGGTGTCCAGAGCTCTTAAGCACACTCTTTTTGCTTTGGATCACGACTTTAACCACTCAGTCTCAAGCTTTTCACTTGGACCTGCATGACACAAGCACATGGTTAGGGACAGCTTGATTTAGCCGCTTAGGCTTGGATTTTTATTCCTTGGGCCCTCCTATCCACTGATGCTCAAAGCCTTGGATCCTTTTTACCCTTGCCTTTTGGTTTTAAGGGCTATTGGTTTTTTCTGCTTGCTTTTTTCTTTTTCTTTCTATTTTTTTCTTTTTTCATTTTCGCAAGCCATTGCTTTTTCACTGCTTTTTCTTGCTTCAAG
>NC_029776.3:26589289-26591304 GCF_000817695.3 Arachis duranensis
TCTTATTTCATGGAGAATGATGGAGTGCTCTTGATGTTCCACCCTTAATTGTCCCACATTGTAGCTCAAATCTTCTAAGGAGGTGTTGAGTAGTTCCCAATAGTTGTTGGGAGGAAAGTGCATCCCTTGAGGCATCTCAGAGATTTCTTGATGATGAGCTTCCTCATGCATCTCTTGAGAACCGTGAAGGGTCTCTCTTGCTTGCTCCATCCTCTTCTTGGTGATGGGCTTATCCTCTTCAATGGGGATGTCTCCTTCTATGATAACTCCAGATGAGTAACATAAATGGCAAATAAGATGAGAAAAATATAGCCTTGCCATGGTGGAGGACTTCTCAGCTATTTTGTAGAATTCAATGGAGATGACTTCATGAACTTCTACTTCCTCTCCATTTATGATGCTATGGATCATGATGGCCCAATCCACAGTAACTTTGGATCGGTTGCTAGTGGGGATGATGGAACGTTGGATGAACTCCAACCATCCTTTAGCCACAGGCTTGAGGTCCAGTCTTCTTAATTGATCCGGCTTGCCTTTCCCCCGAACCATTGTGAGATAATTCTTTGGATTCGGGTTCATACTTTGATCATGGTTCCTAGTGATCCATGTATTGGCATAGAATTCTTGAACCACTAAGATTCTGACTTGTTGAATGGGGTTGGCGAGAACTTCCCAACCTCTTCTTCGGATCTCATGTCAGATCTCCGGATACTCATTCTTCTTGAGCATGAAAAGAACCTCAGGGATCACTTTCTTCTTGACCACAACTTCATAGAAGTAGTCTTGATGGACCTTTGAGATGAATCTCTCCATCTCCCATGACTCGGAGGTGGAATCTTTTGCCTTTTATTTCCTCTTTCTAGAGGTTTTTCCGGCCTTAGGTCGGAGGTGGAAGCTTTTGTCTTCCCTTTTCCTTTTCTAGAGGATTCTCCGGCCTTAGGTGCCATTGATGGTAGTAGAAAACAAAAAAGATTGTGCTTTGACCACACCAAACTTAAAATATTGCTCGTCCTCGAGCAATAGAAGAAAGAAGAGAAGAAGAAGAAGAAGAGAATATGGTGGAGAGGGAGAGATGTAGGTTCGGCCTAGGTGAAGAAGAGGGGGTTGTGTTGTGTGAAAATGAAGTAGAATGGAAGGGTATATATAGGGAGAGGGGGGAGTGTATGTTCGGCCATATTGGGTGGGAATGGGTGGGAAAATGGTTTTGAATTTTTGAAGGTAGGTGGGGTTTATGGGGAAGAGTGGATGGATGTAAGTGGTGAAGGGGGTGATTGGGAAGAGGGATTGAGGTGATTGGTGAAGAGTGTTGGAAAGTGTGACATGGGGAATACTCATCACAAAATAGGATTAGGAGGTAAGGTGGAAATATAGTAGGTGGGGATCCTGTAGGGTCCACAGATCCTGAGGTGATCCTGTGGGGTCCACAGATCCTGAGGTGTCAAGGAATTCCATCCCTGCACCAAATAGGCACGTAAAATGCCTTTGCACACCATTCTGGCGTTTAAACGCCGTATGGTGCACATTCTGGGCGTTCAACGCTCATGTAAAGCATGTTCTGGCGTTGAACGCCAGTTTCATGCTTGTTACTGGCGTTCAGCGCCAGATTCATGCTCTGTTCTGGCGTTGAACCCCAGCCAGATGCATCTTACTGGCGTTGAACGCCAGCCTGTGCCTCCTCCAGGGTGCGAATTTTCTTCTGCTGTTTTTGATTCTGTTTTTAATTTTTATATTTTTTTCGTGACTCCTCATGATCATGTACCTAATAAAACACAAAATAACAATAAAATAATATAAAATAAAAATTAGATAAATAAAATTGGGTTGCCTCCCAACAAGCACTTCTTTAATGTCAATAGCTTGACAGTGGCTCTCATAGAGCCACAAAGGTGATCAGGTCAATGTTGTATAGTCCCAACACCAAACTTAGAGTTTGGATATGGGATCTTAACACCAAACTTAGAGTTTGGTTGTGGCCTCACAACACCAAACTTAGAGTTTGACTGTGTGGGCTCTTC
>NC_029776.3:26591378-26591639 GCF_000817695.3 Arachis duranensis
ACTCTCTTTTGTCACAGAGGGATGGCCATGTGCCTTAAACACAAGGTAGTCCCCATTCAATTGAAGGACTAGTTCACCTCTGTTGACATCTATCATAGCTCCTGCTGTGGCTAGGAAAGGTCTTCCAAGGATGATGCATTCATCCTCTTCCTTCCTAGTGTCTAAGATTATGAAATCAGTAGGGATGTAAAGGCCTTCAACCTTTACTAACACGTCCTCCACTATTCCATAAGCTTGTCTCAATGACTTGTCTACCAATTG
>NC_029776.3:26591712-26592799 GCF_000817695.3 Arachis duranensis
CTAAATATTGAGCAACTTGCTCTCCAGTCACATCTTCATCCTCTTCAGAGGAAGAATAGTCTTCAGAGCTCATGAATGGCAGAAGGAGATTTAATGGAATCTCTATGGTCTCTGTATGAGCCTCAGATTCCTTTGGATCCTTGATAGGAAACTCCTTCTTGCTTGAGGGATGTCCTAGGAGGTCTTTCTCACTAGGATTTTCGTCCTCCTCCTCCCTTGTGCATTCGGCCACATTGATCACATCAATGGCCTTGCACTCTCCTTTTGGATTCTCCTCTGTATTGCTTGGGAGAATACTGGGAGGAGTTTCAATGACTTTCTTACTCAGCTGGCCCACTTGTGCCTCCAAATTTCTAATGGAGGATCTTGTTTCACTCATGAAACTGAAAGTGGTTTTTGACAGATCAGAGACTAGATTGGCTAAATTAGAAATACTTTGTTCAGAATTCTCTGTCTGTTGCTGAGAAGATGATGGATATGGCTTGCTATTGCTCAGCCTATTGCGTCCACCATTGTTAAAGCCTTGTTGAGGCTTTTGTTGATCCTTCCATGAGAAATTTGGATGATTTCTCCATGATGAGTTATAGGTGTTTCCATAAGGTTCACCCATGTAATTAACCTCTGCCATGGTAGGGTTCTCAGGATCATAAGCTTCTTCAGAAGCTACCTCTTTAGTACTGTTGGATGCATGTTGCCATCCATTCAGACTTTGAGAGATCGTGTTGACTTGCTGAGTCAACACTTTGTTCTGAGCCAATATGGCATTCAGAGCATCAATTTCAAGAACTCCCTTCCTTTGAGGCATCCCATTATTAATGGAATTCCTCTCAGAAGTGTACATGAATTGGTTATTTGCAACCATGTCAATAAGCTCTTGAACTTCTGCAGGTGTTTTCTTTAGGTGAATGGATCCACCTGCAGAATGGTCCAATGACATTTTAAAAAATTCAGATAGACCATAATAGAATATATCTAATATAGTCCATTCTGAAAACATGTCAGATGGACATCTTTTGGTCAGCTGCTTGTATCTTTCCCAAGCTTCATAGAGGGATTCACTATCTTTTTGCTTGAAGGTCTGAACATC
>NC_029776.3:26592808-26595211 GCF_000817695.3 Arachis duranensis
ATTAAGGCAACTAGCTGAGGTTTCAGCTCAAAGTTGTTGGCTCCAATGGCAGGAATGGAGATGCTTCTTCCATCAAATTTGGATGTTGGCTTTGTGAAGTCACCAAGCATTCTCCTTGCATTATTATTATTTTCGGCTGCCATCTCCTTCTCTTGTTCTAATGTTTCTGAAAGGTTACCTTTAGATTGTTGTAACTTAGCTTCTCTTAATTTTCTCTTCAGAGTCCTTTCAGGTTCTGGATCAATTTCAACAAGAGTGCCTTTATCATTGTTCCTGCTCATATGAAAGAGAAGAAAACAAGAAAAGAAAGAGGAATCCTCTATCTCACAGTATAGAGATTCCTTTATGAAAGTAGAAGAAGAAAGAGGAGAAGAATGAAGAAGAGCGGGTTCGGATATTTAGATGGAGAGAGGTGAAGAGAAGTGTTAGTAATTAAATAATTAAATAGAATAAGAGAGAAGAGATAGAAAATTCGAAAATAATTTTGAAAAGGGGTTAGTAATTTTCGAAAATTAGAGATAAGATAAGGTTAAAATTAAAATTTAAAACAAAAAAGAATTTTTGAAAAAGAGGTGAGATATTTTCGAAAATTAGAGAGGGAAAAGTAGTTAGGTGGTTTTGAAAAAGATAAGAAACAAACAAAAAGTCAACGAGTTAGTTGAAAAAGATATTAAAATCAAATTTGAAAAGATAAGAAGATAAGAGGTTAGATAAGATATTTTGAAATCAACTTTTGAAAAAGATAAAAATTTTTGAAAAAGATAAGATAAAAGATAAAAAGATTTAATTCAAAAATTTTAAAATTACTTACTTCACTAACAAGAAACTACAAAATAAGATTCTAGAACTTAAAGATTGAACCTTTCTTAACAAGAAAGTAACAAACTTCAAATTTTTGAATCAATCACATTAATTGTTAGTAAGTTTTCGAAAATGTGATATAAAGATAAGAAAAATATTTTGAAAATAATTTGAAAAAGAATTTTTGAAATTTTCGAAAAATAGAAAAAAAATGAAAAAGGTATAATTTTTGAAAAGGATTTTGAAAAGATAAGATTTTTAAATTTTGAAAATTTGACTTGACTTGTAAGAAATAACTAATTTTAAAAATTTTTGACTAAGTCAACTCAAATTTTCGAAAATTATGAGAAAAAAAAGGAAAATATATTTTTTTATTTTTGAATTTTTTTATGATGAGAGAGAAAAACACAAAAATGACCTAAAACATGAAAATTTTGGATCAAAACACAAGATGCATGCAAGAACACTATGAATGTCAAGATGAACACCAAGAACACTTTGAAGATCATGATGAACATCAAGAACATAATTTTGAAAAATTTTTGATGCAAAGAAAACATGCAAGACACCAAACTTAGAAATCTTTAATGCATGGACTCTAACAAACGAAAAATGCATATGAAAAACAACAAACAACACAAAACAAGAAATCATCAAGATCAAACAAGAAGACTTGTCAGGAACAACTTGAAGATCATGAAGAACACTATGAATGCATGAGATTTTTGAAAAATGCAAGAAAAATTTTTAAAGCATGCAATTGACACCAAACTTAAAAATTGACTCAAGACTCAAACAAGAAATACAAAATATTAATTTTTTTGGATTTTTATTAATTTTTTCGAAAAACATTATTAGAAAAACAAAAAAGAAAAGAAAAATTTTGAAAAAGATTTTTGAAAAAAATGTTTTTGAAAAGAAAATTACCTAATCTGAGCAACAAGATGAACCGTCAGTTGTCCATACTCGAACAATCCTTGGCAACGGCGCCAAAAACTTGGTGTTGTTGCCGGATTAAAATCTCGGCACCATTGTGGTCTGGAAACAATTGTTGAATTGTTGTTTGAAATTGATTGTTCCCCGGCAACGGCGCCAAAAACTTGGTGGACAAAATTGTGATACAAGAGTTCCAGGTACTGTTAGAGAAGCTTTTTCTTTCCACAACTCCGTTCAACTTAACCAGCAAGTGTACTGGGTCATCCAAGTAATACCTTACGTGAGTAAGGGTCGATCCCACAGAGATTGTTGGTATGAAGCAAGCTATGGTCACCTTGTAAATCTCAGTCAGGCAAATTAAACATTATTTATGGGTTTGAGGATAGGAATAATAAAAAGAAATAAATAATAAAAGGGATAGAACACTTATGCAGATTCATTGGTGGGAATTTCAGATAAGCGGATGGAGATGCTGTAGAGCCCAGGGACGCCTGCTTTCCTACTGCTTCTACTCAATCCTTCTTACTCCTTTCCATGGCAAGCTTTGTTTAGGGGTTCACCATCAACTGTGGCTACTTTCAATCCTCTCGGGGAAATATCCTATGCGGCTGTCACTCGCACAGCTAACCAGTCTGGAGGCATCACCCATGGTTGATGGCTACATCC
>NC_029776.3:26600834-26601471 GCF_000817695.3 Arachis duranensis
TTGGTTAAGAACTTCTCTTGATTCCAAAGATTCTTTGGATTATTCTCTTTCTTTCCTCTTAAATTGGTTTGTTTTCCCTTAGGAGCCATGATCTTGATGAATCTTGGCTTAGTGATCACGGAAAAGCACACCAAACTTAGAGGTTTGCTTGTCCTCAAGCAAAAGAAAGGAAAGAAGAGAGAGAGAGGAAGAGCAAATTCGAATGGTGTGGGGAATGAGGGGGGGCCAAACGTGTATTTATAAAGTGGGGAGGAGAGATTTTGAAAAAAAAGAAAAATTTGAAAGGAGATTTGAGAAGATATGGAAAGAAATTGAGAGAAGGGTGAGTTTTTGAACAAAATTTGGGAATGATTTGAGAGATTTGAAGAATGATTTTAGATTTTGAAAATTTGAAAGTGAATGATGAGAGGTTGAAATGTGTTTTTGTAGAAGAGTATGGGTAAGAAAAGGAAAGTTTGAAAAAAATTTGTTTTGAAAACAAAATTGTGGTCCCCCCACCTTTCTGGCGTTAAACGCCCAGAATGGCACCCATTCTGGCGTTTAACGCCCATTTGTCGCCCCTTTTGGGCGTTTAACGCCCAGCCAGGTGCCCTGGCTGGCGTTAAACGCCAGAATTCCTTTATCACTGGGCGTTTTT
>NC_029776.3:26601571-26601910 GCF_000817695.3 Arachis duranensis
GAAGGTGATCCCCGAGGTCCCTTTTTCACTCAAAAAGAGTGAATATCCGGAGATCCGACATGAGATCCGAAGAAGAGGTTGAGAAATTCTTACCAACCCCATTCAACAAGTCGGAATCTTAATGGTTCAAGAGTTCTATGCCAATGCATGGATCACCAAGAACCATGACCAAAGCATGAACCCGGATCCAAAGAATTATCTTACTATGGTTCGGGGGAAATACTTGGATTTTAGTCCGGAAAGTGTAAGGGTGGCATGCAATTTGCCCATGATGCAAGGAGATGAACATCCTTACACTAGAAGGGTCAACTTTGATCAAAGGTTGGACCAAGTCCTTAC
>NC_029776.3:26605017-26605182 GCF_000817695.3 Arachis duranensis
GTGTGAAGTTGTGTTTATGCCATGGTATTGAACACCAAGTTTTTGGATTCATTACCGGGGATTATTTGATTTGTGAAAAGTGTTGATCACAATTTCGTGCACCAAGTTTTTGGCGCCGTTGCCGGGGATTGTTGAGTTTGGACAACTGACGGTTCATCTTGTTGC
>NC_029776.3:26606244-26606541 GCF_000817695.3 Arachis duranensis
GGCGTAAACCACTGCAAGTAGCTCTTTTTCTGTGGTTGTGTAATTCTTCTGTGCATCATTTAGAACACGGCTGGCATAGTAGATGACGTGCAGAAGCTTGTCATGCCTTTGTCTCAACATTGCACCAATGGCATGGTCACTGGCATCACACATCAATTCAAATGGTAATGTCCAGTCTGGTGCAGAGATGATTGGTGCTGTGACCAATTTAGCTTTCAGAGTCTCAAATGCCTGTAGACACTCTTTATCAAAGATAAATGGTGTGTCAGCAGCTAGCAGGTTGCTCAGAGGTTTGGT
>NC_029776.3:26606891-26608598 GCF_000817695.3 Arachis duranensis
TTTTCCACCATGTCAGAAAAAATTGAGAGCATGCACCTCTGAAAGGTTGCAGGTGCATTGCACAGGCCAAATGGCATCCTTCTGTATGCAAATACTCCAGATGGACATGTGAATGCCGTTTTCTCTTGATCATGGGGATCTACTGCAATTTGATTATAACCTGAATATCCATCCAGGAAGCAGTAGTATTCATGACCTGCCAGTCGTTCTAGCATCTGGTCTATGAATGGTAAAGGAAAATGATCCTTTCTGGTAGCAGTATTGAGCCTTCTATAATCAATACACATACGCCGCCCAGTAACTGTTCTTGTAGGAACCAGTTCATTTTTTTCATTATGAACCACTGTCATGCCACCTTTCTTAGGGACGACTTGGACAGGGCTTACCCAGGGGCTATCAGAAATAGGATAAATAATCCCAGCCTCTAGTAACTTAGTGACCTCTTTCTGCACCACCTCCTTCATGGCTGGGTTCAGCCGCTTCTATGGTTGAACTACTGGCTTAGCATTATCCTCTAATAGGATCTTGTGCATGTATCTGGCTGGGCTAATGCCCTTAAGATCATTGTGCATGCATCTGGCTGGGCTAATGCCCTTAAGTTCACTGATGGACCACCCAAGAGCTGTCTTGTCTGTCCTAAGCACTTGAATTAGTGCTTCTTCTTCCTGTGGCTCTAAGGTAGAGCTTATGATTACAGGGAAGGTATCACCTTCTCCCAGAAATGCATATTTCAGGGATGGTGGTAATGGTTTGAGCTCGGGTTTAGGAGGTTTCTCCTCTTCCTGAGGGATTTTCAGAGGTTCTACTATTCTCTCTAATTCCTCCAGATCAGGCTGAATATCTTTAAAGATGTCCTCTAGCTCTGATTCGAGATTCTCAGCCATATTGACCTCTCTTACCAGAGAGTCAATAATATCAACACTCATGTAGTCATTTGGGGTGTCTGGATGTTGCATGGCTTTGACAACATTCAACTTGAACTCCTCCTCATTGACTCTCAAGGTTACTTCCCCTTTTTGGACGTCAATGAGGGTTTGGCCAGTTGCTAGGAAAGGTCTTCCTAGAATGAGAGTTGCACTCTTGTGCACCTCCATTTCCAGCACCACAAAGTCAGTAGGAAAGGCAAATGGCCCAACCTTGACAATCATGTCTTCAATCACGCCTGATGGGTATTTAATGGAGCCATCAGCAAGTTGAAGACATATCCTGGTTGGTTTGATTTCTTCAGTTAAACCAAGCTTTCTGATAGTAGATGCTGGTATTAGGTTGATACTTGCCCCAAGATCACATAAAGCTTGCTTGGTGCAATTACCCTCTAATGTGCATGGTATCATAAAGCTCCCGGGATCCTTAAGCTTTCAGGTAAGCTTTTCAGAATGACTGCACTGCATTCTTCAGTGAGGTAGACTTTTTCAGTTTCCCTCAAATCCTTCTTATGACATAAGATCTCTTTCATGAACTTAGCATAAGAGGGTATTTGCTCAAGTGCTTCTGCAAACGGAATCTTTATTTCAAAAGTCCTGAGATAGTCTGCAAAGCGAGCAAATTGCTTATCTTGTTTTGCTTGGCCGAGTTTTTGAGGATAAGGCATTTTGGCTTTATATTCCTCAACCTTGGTTGCTGCAGGTTTATTACCTACAGAAGTGGGTTGGGAAGCCTTTTTAAAAAAGTTGTTATCAGCACTTGTATGTGACTGATCCCCCACTG
>NC_029776.3:26608645-26610122 GCF_000817695.3 Arachis duranensis
AGGGGTGGAAGCTGGAGTGGCGTTAGACGCCACCTCCTTATTTGTTACTGGCGTCTGAACGCCAGAACTATGCTCCCCTTGGGCGTTCAACGCTGGATTCATGCTTGTTTCTGGCATTGAACGCCAGGAATGAGCATGGGCTGGGCGTTCAGTGCCAGCCTTATTCCTCTCTGGGCTCTGATTGTCCTCAGAGGGATTTTGAGTAGCCATTTGTTCATTTCTTGGCTTTCTGCTGCTTTGAAGTGAGGTATTTAATGTTTTCCCACTTCTTAATTGAACTACTTGGCACTCTTCTGTTATTTGTTTTGATAACTACTATTCTATTTGCTTCAACTGTACTTTCATATTTATTCCACTGCTTAGGTACATATGCTGATTTCTGGCAACTGTATCAATAAGCTCTTGAGCTTCTTCAATTGTTTTTCTCATATGCATAGATCCACCAGCTGAGTGGTCTAGAGAAATCTTAGCTTTTTCTGTAAGCCCATAGTAGAAGATGTCTAATTGCACCCACTCTGAAAATATTTCAGAGGGGCATTTTCTTAGCATCTCTCTGTATCTCTCCCAGGCATCATAAAGGGATTCATTATCTCCTTGTTTGAAGCCTTGGATGCTTAGCCTTAGCTGTGTCATCCGTTTTGGAGGGAAATAGTGATTCAGGAATTTTTCTAATAGCTGTTTCCATGTTTTTATGTTGTTCTTAGGCTGGTTATTTAACCACCTCTTAGCTTGATCTTTTACAGCAAATGGAAACAGTAATAATCTGTAGACATCTTGATCTACTTCCTTATCATGCACTGTGTCAGTTTTGCTGCACCATGATAATGAGCTGAGGATTCAACTCAAAGCTACTAACTCCAATGGAGGGTATACAGATACTACTCCCATATGAAGCAGTAGTGGGGTTCGCATATGACCCCAGAGTCCTCTTGGACTGTTCATTCCCACTTAGTTCCATGATGGAATAAAGGAGATGATATGTATGTTGATATTATTTATTTAATAAAAAAAATTTATTTTATAAAATAAAATAACAACGAAATAAATAAAAGAAATTGAAAATATTTTGAAATTGAAATCTGAATTTTTATATAAAAATTTCGAAAAAAAAGAGTTTAAAATTAGTTAGAAAAGATATTTTTTTGAATTTTGAATTTTATGATGAAAGAGAAAAACACAAAAAAGACACAAAACTTAAAATTTTTAGATTTAGCACCTTTATTTTTTTGGAAAATTTTGGAGGGAAACACTAAGGGACACCAAACTTAAAAATTTTAAGATCAAAACACAAAAGACTTAAGAACACTTTGAAGACTCTCAAGTACACAAAGAACAAAATTTAAAGACTCAAAGAACTCAAGAACATAAAAAGGACACCAAACTTAAAATTTTTAGAAAACCAAGACAAATTTTCAAAAATTAAAGAAAGCTTAACAAGAAAACACCAAACTTAGAGTTTGGCACAAGATTCAATCAA
>NC_029776.3:26610960-26611610 GCF_000817695.3 Arachis duranensis
ATGCTCATTCATTCTGATATAGAACGGAGGTGTTTGTCAAGCACACGTTCATGGGTTGAGGAAGGTGATGAGTGTCACGGATCATCACCTTCTCCATAATTAAGCGCGAATGAACATCTTAGATAAGAACAAGCGTGTTTGAATAGAAAACAAAAGTAATTGCATTAATTCATCGAGACGCTACAGAGCTCCTCACCCCCAACAATGGAGTTTAGAGACTCATGCTGCCAAAGAGTGTATAATTCAGATCTGAAAATGTCATGAGGTACAAGATAAGTCTCTAAAAGTTGTTTAAATAGTAAACTAGTAACCTAGGTTTACAGAATATGAGTGAACTAAGATAATTGGTGTAGAAATCCACTTCTGGGGCCCACTTGGTGTGTGCTGGGGCTGAGACTAAAGCTATCCACGAGCTGAGGCTTTTCTTGGAGTTGAACTCCAAGTTATAACGCGTTTTGGGCGTTCAACTCCGGATCATGACGTGTTTCTGGCGTTTAACTCCAGACAGCAGCATGTACTTGGCGTTCAACGCCAAGTTACGTCGTCTATCTTCGCGCAAGGTATGGACTATTATATATTGCTGAAAAGCCCTGGATCTATACTTTTCAACGCCGTTGAGAGCGCGCCAATTGGACTCCTGTAGCTCCAAA
>NC_029776.3:26611765-26631691 GCF_000817695.3 Arachis duranensis
GAAATCATAGAAAAACACACAAACTCATAGTAAAGTCCAGAAATATGATTTTTGCCTAAAAACTAATAATATTCTACTAAAGACTAATTAAAACATACTAAAATCTACATGAAATTACCCCCAAAAAGTGTATAAAATATCCGCTCATCACCCTGCCACATACTAGGCATAGGTAGTGCTTGTTGTAACACCCTATTACCCTAAGCCTTATCTCATGCCATCAGGCAAAGGAAAACAAAGCGCCACGACAGAGATACAAAAGCCTAAGGAAGATATAAAGCTCAAAACAGATGTAATATATATATATAGAAGGAAATAATAATTCTAGATGCTCGAAGAAGAAATAAAGCTCAAAACAGAGATACAAAGCGTGAAGCATTCACACGATAACCAAACGCATAAAGGCACAAGAGATGAACATAAATATAAGATAAAGATACAAGATCACAAGGTATATCGTTATATATATGTATAATAGCCAAAAGAATACTAGCCGCAGCCCGCGGAGTTTAGGCCGACTAGTTAATATAGACATAACAGAGTTTTTGAAATAAAACAGTAATATCCTAACTCTCAAAGTAATCCTCTAAGGCAACAAAGTATAATAATAAAAGAGAGAGAATCTGCATTAAAATAATCCAAAAGACAAGGATAAAAGCGAATCTTCCGCTCTGTCACCATCCCACAAACTCACCAAGGTTGGTTGCGACCTGCATCTGAAAAGTAACAACACATATGGTATGAGAATCAGAGGTTCTCAGTATGGTAACAGTTCTCAATATATAAGATATAAGATTTTGGGACACCAAAGACATTCTTAGAACTTCACATCGAGCATAAGATTCAAACTTAGAAACATGTAAGTAAAAACCATAAAGGGTTATCTAAATCCTAAGGGTTTTCTAACTAATTGTAAACACCGCTGTCCCACAGCTTTCACCAGCCTATCCTCCATGCGATCCTATCGCCACCGCCTACCGAGCCTCCTCAATCTTAGTAGAAAACACAAATAATTGCAAACAAGTAAAACACAGGTAATATGCATATATAGCAAGTAAACATGTTATACACTTAGGAAAAATATGCAAATAGGCAAAGTAAGCAAACACATAGAAGATGCACATGATGAATTCCTGTCATATTGGCTATGATATCACTTGTTGGTTCAACTGCCAATCCGACACATCCCCATGGGATGTCGCTTTTCGGTCATGAATAATTGGTACCCCAGGGATATAGTGACCGTCCATTATCCAGGAATATAGTGTCTGGCCCATTCTTGCAACTTGAAAGGTTGCAAGTGGGATACTCAGCCTCAAACCTCACATCTCAACGTAAGTATGATTAACTACCGTCCTAACACAGGCGCCGCGACCTCGACAAGCGAGATTAACCACCGTCCTTGTCAGGCACGTAGTGACTCATCAATCTCAATACATAATAATATATAATAGAAATTATCAATGATCACTGCTCATAACATAAGTTCATTAATCTTTTCCAAGTTCCAAGTTCACTTTAACCATCCTTAATTCACGAGTTCTTAAATTCAGTATCCATATAGTACTCCTCCAAATTATTCAACAATTCTATCCACAGTACTTCCAAAACCTAAGTCTCCATCTTCTAAACTCACTAACAAAATGCCAATTTTAAATCACCCAATTCATTCTCGCTAATCTTAGAGTCTAATTACTAGTTAGGAGTCTTAAACGGCAATTAAAGAAGCTTAGAAAGCTAGAGAACCAGTTAAAATTGCAAGAAAATAAGTTTTCAGCAAAACAGGGGTCATGCGTACGCATGCCCCTATCCTGCAAATGCTCAACGGCAAAAATGGGTGGCTGCGTATGCAACACCTCACCCGCGTACGCGAGAGTTTCAAACTGAGGGGAATCCCGGCGTCGCGTATTACAAGTTGCATATGCATGCCTCGAAATCAACGTTTCCGCGTACACATGCCAGTGCCCGTGTATACAAGATCACTTGGCAATGGCCAACATCCACGTCGCGTGCACTGTTCTGCGTACGTATACCTTGACAGGCTTAGAAAACTTTCAAAAGCTGCAGAATTCATATTTTCATACCAAATTTCAAATGCGCATAACTTTTACTTTTTAAAACATTTTCCATCCGTTCTTCGAATGTCTTAAAGCTCTCAGACAATATGCCTCATCAAAGTTCATCAAAAATAATGTTTTCCAAAAATTTAACATAATTCTCTAGTTTTCCAAAACTTCAAATCAAACCAAACTTAAACCTACTCAAAATCATCACCAAGCACTTCCACACATTACAATTTACTATTACATTGTACTTCAATCCTTTCCATACCTATTTTGCTCAATTTTCCAACACTTTCCCCCATAGTTCAACAAAATCAACAATTTCTAAATCAAGATTTCAATATTAACAATTTTGTACAATTTAACTATTCATAAACATCTTTCATCATATATCATCACCAATCCTCATTAACATCAATGTTCATCCAATTTTATCTTCAACATTAATGATCAACAATATACATAATCAATTTAATAATTATCAACAACCAATTCAGTCCTATCCTAAGGTCCACTAGCCTAAGTTTCACGAAACATTACATATTACATAAAAAAACCGAAACTATACATTGACTGATTCCCAATACGTATAAAATACCAAAATTTGATTCCAAACAAGCTTCCAAGCACAATCAAACCACCAAACTAAATTCCAATGCTCCAATTCCACCAAGTCAAGTCCAAATCAACTACAATAGTTACGAATTTCAAGCTATACACATGCAATACACTAAAATAAATCCTAGGGTTCACCAAATTATTAATTCACAAGGGCAAAGAGTTTTCTTATCTTATCCAACAGTGTTTGGGGTACAAACCAATAATAATCCACTATTGGATGTAGAGGTGGCAAACGGGCCTAAATCCGCCGTGCCGACCCGCGTAACCCGCCAAAAAAGGTGGGCTGGGCTGGAAATTTGGGACCGCCGAACGACAAAAGTCCGCCTAACCCAAACCGCTTCATCGAAACCTTAATGAATCCCTAATTCCACTTCCAGATTTGCAGTTGCAACTTCTTTGTCTCCAGTCTCCTCGACGGCTCGACCTCAATCCTCAGTTCCTCACTGTCACTCTCAGTCTCTCACTATGTCATCCTCAACAGTCAACATAGAGGCTTCAGCCTTCAGCCTTCAGCTTCTTAGTCTCCAGCGTTCAGCCTTCAGCTTCGTCCCCAAGGTCTTCAATCCTCACCGTCACTCTCAGTCTCTCACATGGTCACACCTCACACCCGCCGTCTCGCACTTCCATCGACCTCAGCTTGCACTTCAGAATTCCGTCCTCACCCCTGACGCTCACTGAGCCGCAGTCACTGAGTCACCGTCGATCTTCGGTCGTCGTCGCCTACTAGGTTCTAGCCACCGCTGCTGCTCTGTCTGGCCGTAGTCGCTGCTGGTCTCAGTTCTGGGCTCCTGGGTCTTGTCCTCTCGCTACTGGTCTCGCTCTCTGGGACTCTGGGACTCCTTATTTATCTTTATCGCTGCGACACGGCTGCTCCTCGCCTCCTCTGTCCTGGTCTTCGCCTCCTCTGGTTAGTTTTCTGGCTTAGGGTTTGAGATTCATCAATTTAGGTTTGTTTGTTGTGTTTTGTGCTGTTTGATATAGGTAAATTAAGGTTGATATTTGGTTGAGTTTTGATTATGGTTGATATTTGGTTAAATCTGATTATGGTTGTGTTTTGATTATGGTTGATAATGGTTGATATTTGGTTAAATCTGATGCAGATTCACAAATTGTTTCCTGTTTTTTGTGTTGTTTGATAATAGTTGGGTTTTGATTATGGTTGATAATGGTTGATATTTGGTCGAATACTTGAATCTGATGCGGATTCAGAAATTATTTCCTATTTTTTGTGTTGTTTCATAATGTTAAGTTTTGATTATGGTTGATAATGGTTGATATTAGGTTGAATACTTGAATCTGATGCGAATTCAGAAATTGTTTGCTGTTTTTTGTGTGGTTTGCTAATGGTTGATGAACCTAGTTCATATAAACAATTTACATTTGCTTTTATTTCAGAAAATATGAATTCTAAAACTGAGTAACCTTATTACTACTGGAGTTGGTTCTGAGGCTGCTCCGGTCGAGGTTGATGAACCTAGTTCGAAAAGGCTGAGACTAGCAACCTTTGATGTTTGAAATTTTTTCAAAAAGCTTGGTCGAGATAAGGATGGAGTAGAACGTGCTGAGTGTAAAGGATGCAAGAAGGTGTTTAAAGCTGGAGGTAAGCGATATAGCACTTCTACTATAAAATGACATCTTGATAGTTGTACTCAAATTAAGCATGAAGATATTGGTCAGACTATAGCAGAATTGTAACTTAAAATGGGTTCACTTAAGATTGATTCAGGAGTGGCTAGAGATATGTTTACTGGGTATGTAGTTGTTGGGGATAATCCTTTTAATATGGTTGATGATAGGAGATTTAGAAATTGGGTAAAATATATTAGTTCAACTTTGAAACTTCCTTCTAGGAATACGGTTAAGGCTGACATAGTGAAAGTTCACAAGAGAGAAGCTGGAAAACTTAAAAAAATTTTAGTTTCCATTCCAAATAGAATTTTCTTAACATCTGATCTTTGGACTTCGAGTACCAATGAGGGGTTTATATGTTTGACTGCACATTTTATTGATGAGAACTGGAAATTACAGAGTAAAATTCTCAATTTTTGTCATATGCCTCCTTCTCACACAGGATTTGAGTTGTCTTCTAAAATCTTTACGCTTTTGACTGAGTGGAAAATTGATAAAAAGATTTTTTCATTACTTTGGATAATGATTCTTCTAATGATACTTGTGTTGAACACTTGAAAAGTTTGGATGTGCATGGTTCATTGTTGTGTGGTGGTGAATTCTTTCATGTTTGTTGTTTTGCTCATATTTTAAATCTTATTGTCCAAGATGGAATAAAAATATGTAGTGATGCAGTGTATAAGATTAGAGAGTCAATTAAGTTTCTGAGAAAATCTGAAAGTCGAATGGTTAAGTTTAAAGAATATTTTGAAGATATTGAGGGACTTGAGTATACGACTGCATTATGTTTAGATGTTCCTACTAGGTGGAATTCACTTTATGCAATGCTTGCAAGTGCTATTCCTTATAAGAAAGCTTTTGAAATGTATAAAGTAAAAGAAGCTGGGTTTAGGGAGTATTGTCCTTCATCAGATGAGTGAAGGAGAACTGAAAAGATATGTGATTTCTTGTTACCATTTTACGAAACTACCAAGTTGATGTCTGGAACTTCTTACCCAACATCCAACTTGTATTTTTTACAAGTTTGGCAAATCCAGCTTATTTTAATGAATAGTTTGAAGAATGATGAAGTGCTTATAAGGAACATGGGAGAAAAAATGATGATTAAGTTCAAGAAATATTGGGAAGAATACAGTGTTGTTCTTGCATTTGGGGCAGTTCTTGATCCTAGATTTAAACTCAACACTTTGGTTCATTGCTATAATGAGATTGATCTTATTAGTGCTAAAGACAAAGTGGAGCATGTGAAGAGTAAGTTATACAAGCTTTTTGAGGTTTATGACCAAATTTCCTCTACAACTGTAGAGAGTTCTTCCCAACTTTCAAGTAATTTTTCTCAAGCAACATCTTCTGCAATTGGAACTCACCTTATTAAAATTGTTGGTGTATGTATTTTTATCTACTTGGTTATATGTATTTTTTATTTTTCATACTTTTTGATTCATATATTGTTTGTAATGCAAAGGATTTGATGTCCCGTAATCAAGAAGCTGAAGTGAAAAGTGGAAAGAACCAACTGGATATTTATTTGAGTGAGGCAACATTATTTTGCAATAATGCAATCATTAATGTTTTGCAATGGTGGAAAGACAACCATCATCGTTTTCCAACACTATCACTAATGGCATGTGATTTGTTGAGCATTCCTATTACTACCGTGGCTTCAGAATCTGCATTTAGCATGGGTTCTCATGTTTTGAATAAGTATAGAAGTCGTTTGTTGTCAGATAATGTTGAAGCGGTGATTTGCACCAGAAATTGGATACGTGGATATGATGATTTTGGTATATTATATTTATGACATACATACTTGAGTGATTTTGAACTTTATTATGTACTATTTTTCTAATATATTTATTTACTTTTTTCTAGAGGAAGATAAAGATCAGGAAGATATTGCAAAAGGAGAAGGCTATTCTCCAGGAGTTGGTTCCAATGATGTTATTGACTTATATGAAGATGAAGATGAAAATTAAGTGTATTGAATTAAGTTTAATTTGCTTTGAAGACTATTTATAATTATGTTTTTGGACTTTGGATTATATTTATTTTGTCTATGGGACTATTTATAACTATGTTTTTGTATTTTGGATAATTGGATTATGTTTATTTATTTTGAAGAATATTTATATTTAATATTTGTATTTATATTGATTTAAATAAAAGATATTAGATATGTCCTTATAAATATAAAAAAAACAATTTTAGGTGGGCTCCACCATTAGGCGGGGCAGGCTAGGATTTTGGGACCGCCTAAATAGGCAGAGCGGGGCGGGCCAGCCCGCCAGAAAGCGGGCTTCCGACGGGGTGGGGCGGGCTTCCCCGCTTGCCACCCTTAATTGGATGGCACCTAAACAATCAAAATCACAAAAATCTATTCAATACCCAAACCTAAATTTTCAAAATTTGTTAGGGCTGAGAAAGGAGTAAGTTTCAAATTTTTAGCAGTAATGCCTAGCTAAAAATGATGGGTTCGGTAAGAGCTTGACGTAACTGTAAACGGAATGTGAATTGGAGCACCGTAGCTCAAGTTTTGAGTGAAAGAAGAAGAAGATGAATAGTATTTTCTATCTTATCTTCTCCCTTCAACTCAGCTTCCCTTTTGTGTTTGAGTGTGTGTTATGAGCTGAATGCTCATTAGGTTATGTTTTTATATGTTAGGTTTGGGCCCAACTTGGGCCCAGTCGAACTGCGTAGTATTTTTTGTTAGTTTGGCCCAACTTTGGGCCAAAACCTTTAAAATTAGTGTCTGGTTTTTAACTTTGATTATTTTTCTAAGTTTTTCTATAGTTTTTATTTTTACTCTCGCATAGTTCCGGAAAGACTTAAGCCGGTACTGCCTGCTAATTTACCGGTACGCTTTTTTACGCAATTGTCCGCAGAAAATTACATTTTTCTACTCGAAAAAATCTATTAAATTCAAATCTCACCTTCAAATTTCAAAATTGACACTTCTAAATTTTGGATCCTATTTCGGATAATTAATTTATTATTTTATTTTAATTTAGCGGTTATTAATCTTACAGTTTTTACATTCTTCCTACCAAATTCAAAATTTTGTCCCCAAAATTTAGGAATTACCTGAGAATAATTCAGAATAATCCTTTCGCATCTCTAACTTCAATTTCCAAGTGTACTCTTCTATTCCTGCTTTCTCCCAAGCTACTTTAACCAATAGGACTTTCTTTCGCGCAACTTCTTCACACTAGTGTCATCAATGCGCACTTGTGTGACTTGAAAAGCCAAGTTCTCCTTCAGCTCAATCGATTTAGGCTCTAACACATGAGTCGTATCCGGTGTGTACTTACGAAGTTGTGACATATGAAATACATCATGCAGATTAGATAAGAGTGGCGGTAAAGCTACTTGTTACGCCACTGGCCCGAGTCGCCTCAATACCTCAAATAGTCCAATATACCTCGGGTTTAACTTCTTCTCCTTGATCGCTCTTTCGATCCAAGTTGTCGAAGTAACCTTCAGAAATAAGTGTTCACCTTCTTCAAATTCCAATGGTTTTCTCCTCTGATACGCATAACTCTTCTGTCGGGTTTGTGCAGTTAGGATTTGAGTTCGAATTTGTTTGATCTTTTCAGTGGTCTCTGCCACCAAATTCAGTCCCAACACACTTGTTTCGCCGACTTCATAACAACACAGTGAGAACTGGCACTTTCGTCCATACAAAGCCTCATACGGATCCATACCAATGCTTGCATGAAAGCTGTTGTTGTACGCAAACTCAACTAGTGACATGGAACGGTCCCAACTTCTCCGTTGATCCAAAACACATGCCCTTAGCATATCTTTCAATGTCTGAATAGTCCTTTCCAACTGTCCATTAGTTTATGGATGATACGCCATGCTGAGACATAGATTTATTCCAAAAGCTCTTTGAAAAGCTCCCCAAAACCTTGATGTGAATAGCGTCTCGATCTGATACTATTGTCTTTGGCACACCATGCAACCTTATAATCTCCTTGATGTACAATCTTGCCAATTCCTCGAGTGAATAGTTTACTCGAATAAGTAGAAAGTGAACAGACTTGGTTAAGCGATCCACGATCATCCAAACTGCATCAAATCCGGACCTTGTCCTCGGCAAACCCGTTACAAAATCCATTACAATTTCTTCCCACTTTCATTGAGGAATCTCAAGAGGTTGTAGCATTTTCGATGGTCTCTGATGCTCTGTCTTCATCTTCTGACACATCAGGTACTTAGACACAAGTGTAGTTACATCACCCTTCATCTAGGCAACCAAAACATTCTCTTAGTGTTGCAAATATGCTCGTGGGGTTGGAGATTAATGAGTCATCCAATTCCATCTTCACAAGCATATCATCAATGTATACCTCTAACTTTGCCCTTATGAGGTCTTTGAAACTTTTGGTGACGAGTTTTTGATATGTGGTCTCCACGTTCTTTAGTCCAAAGGGCACAACTATGTAACAGTATGTTTCTTTGGGGGTGATGAAGGCCGTTTTCTCTTCTTTAGGTTTGTGCATGGGTATCTGATTGTACCCGGAATATGCATCCATAAAGCTGAGGTAATAGTGTCCAGAGGCGACATCTACCAATCCGTTAATGTTTGACAGCCAAAAGGCGTCTTTTGGACATGCTTTGTTTAGGTCCTTGTAGTCGACGCAGATTTTCCGTTTGCCTTTTTCACCATGACGATGTTGCCTAGCTAGGTGGTTTAGGGTATTTCCCGGATGAAGCCTACCTCGAGTAGGCCCTTGACTTGTCTTTCAACTTCATCCGCGCTGTCTACCGATAATCTTATTCATCTTTGGCTAACTGGGAGGTTTCTGTTGATGAAGGTGAATTCATCCTCCGTTTGTTCGATTTGGATTTTTTTCGTGTCCCCTTCCAGCTTTGGTCTTGGCTAGTCATCTTGCTAGGAGTCCAGGTCGGGAAGGAAAATCCCAGTCACATAATGAGATCTCTCTCGGAATGCCAGGTTGGTGTTGTTGCATACCACTGCTACCATGTTGTTACCATGGGCAGTTTCGATCGTTCCATCACCGGTCTAGAACTTTATGACGAAGAATTTTTAAATATGACGGTTGAGAGGTCATTAATGGTCTTTTTCCCGAGGATGATATTATATGTTGTAGAGTCTTTGAGCACCACCAATTCGGAAAAAACTGTTTACCTTTGGTTTTTGGTTCCTATGGTGATCGGGACCATTATTGAACCATCTGGTTTGATGAAGTTATCTCCGAGGCCGGTTACCTTGTTGAGGTGGTTCTGTAGGTTTTTGTTCCAGAGTCCTAACTTGTCAAATGCTTCTTTAAAGAGGATGTTAGAGTCGGCTTTGGTATCTATTAGGATGCATTTCACCATCCCTGTTTTCACTTTTGCCGATATGATGAATGGAGAGTCTACCTCCGACGTTCCCTTTTGTAGTCTTCCGGGGGGAAGGTTATGGTCGGTGGGTCAGGGACATTTCCTAGGGTGACCGCTAGTACTCGAAGACCTTTTTTAGTGCGGATTTGGATTTTTCTTGCACATTTTTTTCCATGATAACGTTGACCACTATTGTCGGGTCCTCATCTCTACTGTCTCGGGAAAAGGTTTTATCACCGTAGGGTTCCCCTTTCTTGCTCTGGTGATTTTTCTGTCTCATCCTATTGTGGTTCTATGATGATTTTAGCAAACTCGAAGAGTTTGTCATCTCAATGTCTCTGATAGCCTATTCGAGAGCATCTTTGAGGTCAAAATAGTCTTAGGTTCTATGTCCATATCCTTTGTGATAGTCACAGCATAGGATTTTGTTACCTCCTGTGCGTTCTTTAGTTGCTTGGGTTTTGGAAGGATAACCTTTTTCGCGTTCTACTGGTATATCTCTATGAGCAGGGCGGGCAAGGAGGTGTAGTTTGTGAATTTTCCCACCCACGGGGGTCGGTTGTGGGTTGGGGGTTTGAGTTATTCTTTGTTGGGTTCTTTGGGAGGTGATTAGTTCAGGGTGCCATGTAGTTGTGGTGCCGTTTATTGGCAGCCACGACTTGGCTTACGTCTTCGTCATTTATGTACTCCCGCGCCACGCTTTGGATTTCATGCATCGACCAAACGAGTTTCATCATGAGGTGCTTCCAGAAGTATTCATTCATCAAACCATTAGTCAAGCACAGGCTGTCCACTGAGTCTGTTAAACTGTCAATGGTTAGGCACTCATTGTTAAATCTGTTTAGGTACTTCCTAGAGGACTCTTTCGGGGTTGCATAATGCCTAGTAGGCTCACCGAGTGCTTTTCTTTGGCTATACGTGTGGTGAATTTTGCCAGAAATTTCTGGGAGATGTTGCAAAGCATGATATCGAGTCGATCGGGAGCGTGTTGAACCATTTGATAGCCGGGCTAGCTAGGGTTACCGGAAAGGCTCGGTGTTGGACAGCATCGACTGCTCCTTCCAGGTCATCATGGCCTCAAAGGCCGTCATAGTTCATGTCGGTTGGCTTGTTAAACCCTTTTGGTAACCTTACTCTCAGGACTTTCTCGGTGAATGGGGTTGCTCCCATTACCACGCATTCATGTCGCATTTCCTCGGAATCTCTCTGGTGTCTTTCTCCATGGCCCTCTCTATCAGAATCTCGGGATAGACTATAATTCCTACACCTCTCGTGATGTCAATATGGGGTTCTCATTTTGTGCTCCCTTCTGGAGGCGGTTCGAGAGATTGGTTTTCCCTTGTGCTCTGTAACGACCCAACTTCTAACATCTCATGTACTAAAAGCAAGGTGTTACTACCTATGTCCTTACAACTCTAACTGTTTATTAAATAATATATGAGCTTGACTCGTCGTTAAAGAACGTGAGCATAATTTTGGAGTTATTTTTTTAAAACGTTTATTGAATAGAAAGCCATACAGGAATTAATCAACAACAAAAATATAAATAAGACTAATAGAATATCCACAACATATATCACACATCAGTTTTTCCGAGAAACTATCATCATCACTAAGAGAAAACAAAGAGAGGGACTCATACGCTAACTGGTGATAAAGGACCAATCTAGGGGATGCTGATCTTCGCATAAGAGAGAAATCAAACAATGAGGCCAAGGGTTCCCTCAAAAGAGTGCGCCCATGTTCTAGAATCTTCTTAAGACAATCTTTCACCAAATGAGAACCACCTGCATCCTCATCAGCATTAAGCCAAACCTCAATAAAGTCTCAGAAAAGTCGTTGGTCTTCTTTCAATAACAATTTATTATTCACAAGGCACACGCAAAATGAGAAAAGAAGCAATGAAAGAATTTATTTCTACATCAAAAGGAGAATGTACCCAGCTTCTAGAAGTAAAGGGGTGCCGGATCACTTAGCGCAAAGTGAAGTTTAAGCAAGAGAAAGATCAAGAATCGAGCGAGTGGTACACGAAATTGTAATCCCAATATCAAAATCAAGATTTCTTATGATTTTGTACCACTAACCAGCAAGTGCACTGGGTCGTCCAAGTAATACCTTACGTGAGTAAGGGTCGATCCCACGGAGATTATTGGTTTGAAGTAAGCTATGTTTATTTCATTATTCTTAGTCAGGATATCAATTATAATTATCAGTTTGAATTATTAGAAAAATAAAAGAGCGTGAAATAATTACTTGTTATGCAATAATGGAGAATATGTTGGAGTTTTGGAGATGCTTTGTCCTTCTTATTTAAGCTTTCCTCTTGTATTCCTCTTCCCACACACAAGGCTCCTTCAATGGCAAGCTGTATGTAGGGCGTCACCATTGTCAATGGCTACTTTCCATCCTCTCAGTGAAAATGGTCCAAATGCTCTGTCACAGCACGGCTAATCATCTGTTGGTTCTCAATCATGCCAGAATAGAATCCGTTGATTCTTTTCCGTTTGTCATCACGCCCAACAATCGCGAGTTTGAAGCTCGTCACAGCCATCCAATCCTTGAATCCTACTCGAAATACCACAGATAAGGTTTAGACTTTCCGGATTCTCATGAATGCCGCCATCAATTCTAGCTTATACCACGAAGATTCTGATTAAGGAATCTAAGAGATACTCATTCAATCTAATGTAGAACGGAGGTGGTTGTCAGGCACACGTTCATGGGTTAAGGAAGGTGATGAATATCACAGATCATCACCTTCTTCATAGTGAAGCGCGAATGAATATCTTAGATAGGAACAAGCGCGTTTGAATGGAAAACAGAAAGAATTGCATTAATTCATCGGGACGCTGCAGAGCTTCTCACCCCCAACAATAGGGTTTAGAGACTCATGCCATCAAAGAGTATAAAAATTCAGATCTAAAAATGTCATCCGATGCAAAACAAGTCTCTAAAAGTTGTTTAAATACTAAACTAGTAACCTAGGTTTACAGAAAATGAGTAAACTAAGATAATTGGTGCAGAAATCCACTTATGGGGCCCGCTTGGTGTGTGCTGGGGCTAAGACTTAAGATTCTCACATGCCCGGGCTGTTTTTGGAGTTGAACGCCAGGTTGTAACGTGTTTTTGGCATTGAACTCCAACTTGTAACCTGTTTCTAGTGCTGGACGCCAGACTGCAACATGGAACTGGCGTTGAGTGCCAGTTTACATCGTCTATCTTCGTGCAAAGTATGAACTATTATATATTGCTGAAAAGCCCTAGATGTCCACTTTCCAACCCAATTGAGAACGTGCCAATTGGACTTCTGTAGCTCAAAAAAATCCATTCCGAGTGCAGGGAGGTTAGAATCCAACAGCATCAGCAGTCCTTTTTTAGCCTAAATCAGATTTTTGCTCAGCTCCCTCAATTTCAGCCAGAAAATACCTGAAATCACAGAAAAAAATACAAACTCATAGTAAAGTCCAGAAATATGATTTTTGCTTAAAAACTAATAAAATTCTATTAAAAACTAATTAAAACATGCTAAAATCTATATGAAATTACCCCCAAAAAGCGTATAAAATATCCGCTCATCACAACACCAAACTTAAACTGTTGCTTGTCCCCAAGCAACTAGATAAATAAAATAGGATAAAAAGGAATTAAGAAGCAATAATATCTCAGAGTTTTAAGTGAAGCTCAGATTCTAATTTAGATGAGCGGGGCTAGTAGCTTTTTGTTTCTGAACAATTTTGGCATCTCACTTTATCCTTTGAAATTCAGAATGATTGGCATCTATAGGAACTCAGAATTCAAATAGTATTATTGATTCTCTTAGTGTAGTATGTTGATTCTTGAACACAGCTACTTTATGAGTCTTGGCCGTGACCCTAAGCACTTTGTTTTCCAGTATTACCACCGGATACATAAATGCCATAGACACATAACTGGGTGAACCTTTTCAGATTGTGACTTAGCTTTGATCAAGTCCCCAATTAGAGGTGTCCAGAGTTCTTAAGCACACTCTTTTGCCTTGGATCACGACTTTAACCACTCAGTCTCAAGCTTTTCACTTGGACCTGCATGCCACAAGCACTTGGTTAGGGACAGCTTGATTTAGCCGCTTAGGCCTGGATTTATTTCCTTGGGCCCTCCTATCCATTGATGCTCAAAGCCTTGGATCCTTTTCACCCTTACCTTTTGGTTTAAAGGGCTATTGGCTTTTTCTACCTCTTTTGCTATTCATAAAATTCAATATAAAAAATATGCACTGTTCAGGCATTCATTCAGAAGACAAAAAGTATTGCCACCACATATAAATAATTAGAATTTTCCTTATTAAGAACTCGAAAAAAAATTGCCTCTTTATTCTAAAAATCTACTATTTTATTCATGTTTGATGATGATGAGAAAAATAAATTATAGTTTAATTGGAGATAAAATCAAAATAGAGATACTAATTACTACTACTAATATATAACTTCTAAGGTAAATTCATAATAAGAACATTTATCACAGAGTTAAGGCAAAGATTAGGACTCAACAACCTTTATTTTGGGAAGTGGGTGTTCCTCTAGTCTGTGGGGTACTTGATCCTTCAAGAGATAATTTCTGACGCTTCAGTTCCTTCAAATCACATCCTTGCTCTTCCTGTTTCCTTAGGTGCCATGATCTTGATGAGTTTTAGCTCAGTGATCATGGCAAATCACACCAAACTTAGAGGTTTGCTTGTCCTCAAGCAAAAGAAAGGAAAGGAGAGAAATAGAGGGAGAGGCAATTTCGAAATTCAAAAGATATGATGAGTTTTGAAAAATATTTGAAAAAGAGTTGGATTGGATGGAAAAAGATCTGTGTTTATGGATTAAGATACATTTGATATTTTTGAAAAAAAAGTTTTTAGAAATTAGGATTAAAATTTTTGGAATTAAAGGATGAGAATTTGTAACATGTTTATGCAAGAAATCATGAATTGAAATGTAGAAAATTAAAAACATGTGAAAAAAAAAACGAATTTACCTCCTCCCCACCATCCTGGCGTTAAACGCCCAAACGCTGCATGTTTTGGGCGTTTAACGCCCATGTGCAGCTTCTCCTGGGCGTTCAACGCCCAGCTGTTGCTTCTTTCTAGCGTTGAACGCCAGGAACTCCTTTGTCACTGGGCGTTTTTCTGAACGCCCAGGACGCTACAAATCTGGCGTTGAACGCCCAGAAGGTGCTTCTTTCTGGCGTTGAACGCCTAGAAGATGCTCCTTTCTGGCGTTTAACGCCCAGATGGCTATCCTTACTGGCGTTGAACGCCCAGTAGGTGCTTCTTTTGGGCGTTCAACGCCCAAAACAGCTCTTACTGGCTTTTTCGCACCAGTGAGCTTCTTTTTTTTGCTGTTTTATCCTCTGAATCCTTCTGTAACTCTGTGGACTTAAGCAGTTGCTATTTTACCTTGAAGATACTTGACATATACCTGTGAAAATCAATTTAATTAACAAATAAGCTTTGTAAATGGTTGGGTTGCCTCCCAGCAAGTGCTTCTTTATTGTCTTTACCTGAACTATTACTGAGCTTTAGTTAAGTCTCAGTTTTGAGCATTCTTGCTCAAAATTGCTGTCAAGATAATGTTTGACTCTGTGTCCATTAACAATGAACTTTTTGTTAGAATCATTATCCTGGAGCTCTACGTATCCATATGGTGACACACTTGTAATCACATATGGTCTTCTCCATCGGGTCTTCAATTTCCCGGGGAATAATTTGAGCCTAGAATTAAATAGCAGAACTTTCTGCCCTGGCTCAAAGACTCTGGATGACAATTTCTTATCATGCCATCTTTTTGCTTTTTCTTTGTAAATTTTTGCATTCTCGAAAGCATTGAGTCTAAATTCCTCTAGTTCATTTAACTGGAGCAATCATTTTTCTCCAGCTAACTTGACATCAAGGTTCAGGAATCTGGTTGCCCAGTAGGCCTTATGTTCCAGTTCCACTAGCAAGTGACATGCCTTTCCATACACAAGCTGGTATGGAGAGGTTCCTGTAGGGGTCTTGAATGCTGTTCTGTATGCCTACAGAGCATCATTCAAGCTCCTTGCCCAATCCCTTCTACGGTTAATCACAGTCCGTTCCAGGATTCTTTTAAGTTTTTTATTAGAGACTTCATCTTGCCCATTTGTCTGTGGATGATATGGAGTGGCCACCCTGTGGCTAACTCCATATCGAACTAAAGCAGAGTAAAGCTGTTTATTGCAAAAATGAGTCCCCCCATCACTAATTAATACTCTAGGGGTACCAAATTTGCTGAAGATGTGTTTCTGGAGGAATTTGAGCACTGTCTTAGTGTCATTAGTGGGTGTTGCAATAGCTTTCACCCATTTGGATACATAATCCACTGCCACCAGAATATAAGTGTTTGAGTATGATGGTGGGAAAGGCCCTATGAAGTCAATACCCCATACATCAAATAACTCAATCTCCAAGATCCCTTGTTGAGGCATGGCATAACTGTGAGGCAGATTGTCAACTCTTTGGCAACTGTCACAATTAAGTACAAGCACTTGGGAATCTTTATAGAGAGTGGGCCAGTAGAAGCCGCATTGGAGGACTCTTGTGGCTGTTCGCTCACTTCCAAAATGTCCTCTATACTGTGATCCATGGCAGTGCCAGAGGATCTTCTGTGCTTCTTCTTTAGGCACACATCTACGGATTACTCTGTCTGCACATCTCTTGAAGAGATATGGTTCATCCCAAAGATAGTACTTTGCATCTGTGATCAATTTCTTTGATTGCTGCCTACTGTACTCTTTGGGTATGAACCTCACTGCCTTATAGTTTGCAATGTCTGCAAACCATGGCACTTCCTGGATGGCAAAGAGTTGCTCATCCAGAAAGGTTTCAGAGATCTCAATAAGAGGGAGGGACGCCCCTTTTACTGGTTCTATTCGGGACAGGTGATCTGCTACTTGGTTCTCTGTCCCTTTTTTGTCTCTTATTTCTATATCAAACTCTTACAGAAGCAACACCCATCTTATGAGTCTGGGTTTTGAATCCTGCTTTGTGAGTAGATATTTAAGAGCAGCATGATCAATGTACACAATCACTTTTGATCCTACTAAATAGGATCTAAACTTGTCAATGGCGTAAACCACTGCGAGCAACTCTTTTTCTGTGGTTGTGTAATTCTTCTGTGCATCATTTAAAACATGACTGGCATAGTAAATGACGTGCAAAAGCTTGTCATGCCTTTGTCCCAACACTGCACCAATGGCATGGTCACTGGCATCACACATTAATTCAAATGGTAATGTCCAGTCTGGTGCAGAGATGACTAGTGCTGTGACCAGCTTAGCTTTCAGAGTCTCAAACGCCTGCAGACACTCCTGATCAAATATAAATAGTGTGTCAGCAGCTAGCAAATTACTTAGAGGTTTGGTGATTTTTGAAAAATCCTTTATAAACCCCCTATAGAATCCTGCATGCCCTAGAAAGCTTCTGATTGCCTTAACATTGGCTGGTGGTGGTAATTTTTCAATTACCTCTACCTTAGCTTGATCCACTTCTATTCCCTTGTTCAAAATTTTATGTCCAAGGACAATTCCTTCAGTCACCATAAAGTGACATTTCTCCCAATTTAAAACCAGGTTAGTCTCTTGGCACCTCTTTAGCACAAGTGCTAGATGGTCAAGACAGGAGCTGAATGAGTCTCCAAATACTGAGAAGTCATCCATGAAGACTTCGAGGACTTGTCCGCCACCTTATAAAGTTCTTGGGATATAACCTCATGAACTTCTACTTCCTCTCCAATCATGATGCTATGAATCATGATAGCCCAGTCTATAGTAACTTCGGACTGGTTGCTAGTGGGAATGATTGAGCGTTGGATAAACTCCAACCATCCCCTAGCCACGAGCTTGAGGTCATGCCTTCTCAGTTGAACCGGCTTCCCTCTTGAATCTCTCTTCCATTGAGCGCCCTCTTCACAAATGTCTATGAGGACTTGGTCCAACCTTTGATCAAAGTTGACTCTTCTAGTGTAAGGATGTTCATCTCCTTACATCATGGGCAAGTTGAATGCCAAACTTACATTTTCCGGACTAAAATCTAAGCATTTCCCCCGAACCATTGTAAGCCAATTCTTTGGGTCTGGGTTCACACTTTGATCATGGTTCTTGGTGATCCATGCATTGGCATAGAACTCTTGAATCATTAAGATTCCGACTTGTTGAATGGGGTTGGTAAGAACTTCCCAACCTCTTCTTTGGATCTCATGTCGAATCTCTGGATATTCACTCTTTTTGAGTTTGAAAGGGACTTCGGGGATCACCTTCTTTGAGTTATTGACCCTTGAGATGAATCTCTCCATCTCCTATGACTCGGAGGCGGAAGCTTTTGTCCTCCCTTTCTTCTTTCTAGAGGTTTCTCCGGCGTTAGGTGCCATAAATGGTTATGGAAAAACAAAAAGCAATGCTTTTACCACACCAAACTTAGAAGGTTTGCTCGTCCTCGAGCAAAAGAAGAAAGAAGAGAGTAGAAGAAGAAGAAATAGAGGAGATGGAGGTGGCTTTATTTTTCGGCCAAGGGGGAGGAGTAGTGTGTAAGTTGTGTGAAAATGAAGGAGTGAAGATGGGTTTATATAGGGGTGGATAGAGGGGTAGGGTTCGGCCAATATGGGTGGGTTTGGGAGGGAAAGTGGTTTGAATTTGAATGGTGAGGTAGGTGGGGTTTTATGAAGGATGGATGTGAGTGGTGAAGAGAATGGTGGGATTTGATAGGTGAGGGGTTTTTGGGAAAGAGGTGTTGAGGTGATTGGTGAATGGGTGAAGAAGAGAGAAAGTGGTGGGGTAGGTAGGGATCCTGTGGGGTCCACAGATCCTGAGGTGTCAAGGATAATTCATCCCTGCACCAAGTAGCGAGCAAAAATGCTCCTTCTGCCAATCCTGGCGTTAAACGCCGGGCTGATGCCCATTTCTGGCGTTTAACGCCAGCTTCTTGCCCATTCCTGGCGTTAAATGCCAGTCTGGTGCCCCTTTCTGGCGTTAAACGCCCAGAATGGTGCCAGACTGGGCGTTAAATGCTTGCTATCTTCACTGGCGTTTAAACGCCAGCAAATTTTCCTCCAGGGTGTGCTATTTTTCTTTCTGTTTTTGCTTTTTCAATTGATTTTGTGACTTCCCATGATCATCAACCTATAGAAAACATAAAATAACAATGGAAAATAGATAAATATAACATTGGGATGCCTCCCAACAAGCGCTTCTTTAATGTCAGTAGCTTGACAGTGGGCTCTCATGGAGCCTTATAGATACTCAGAGCAATGTTGGAACCTCCAAATACCAAACTTAGAGTTTGAATGTGGGGGTTCAACACCAAACTTAGAATTTGGTTGTGGCCTCCCAACACCAAACTTAGAGTTTGACTGTGGGGGCTCTGTTTGATTCTGTTTTGAGAGAAGCTCTTCATGCTTCCTCTCCATGGTTACAGAGGGATATCCTTGAGCTTTAAACATAAAGGATTCTTCATTCACTTGAATGATCAATTCTCCTCTGTCAACATCAATCACAGCCTTTGCTGTGGCTAGGAAGGGTCTGCCAAGGATAATGGATTCATCCATGCACTTCCCAGTCTCTAGGACTATGAAATCAGCAGGGATATAATGGTCTTCAATCTTTACCAGAACATTCTCTACAAGTCTATAAGCCTATTTTCTTGAATTGCCTGCCATCTCTAGTGAGATTCTTGCGGCTTGTACCTCAAAAATCCCTAGCTTCTCCATTACAGAGAGAGGCATGAGGTTTATGCTTGACCCTAGGTCACACAGGGCCTTCTCAAAGGTCATTGTGCCTATGGTACAAGGTATTGAGAACATCCCAGGGTCCTGCCTCTTTTGAGGTAATCTCTGTCTAGTCAAGTCATCCAGTTCTTTGGTGAGCAAAGGGGGTTTATCCTCCCAAGTCTCATTACCAAATAACTTGTCATTTAGCTTCATGATTGCTCCAAGGTACTTAGCAACTTGCTCTTCAGTGACATCTTCATCCTCTTCAGAGGAAGAATACTCATCAGAGCTCATGAATGGCAGAAGTAAATCCATGGAACCTCTATGGTATCAGTGTGAGCCTCAGATTCCCATGGTTCCTCATTAGGGAACTCATTGGAGGCCAGTGGACGTCCATTGAGGTCTTCCTCAGTGGCGCTCACTGCCTTTTTCTCCTCTCCAAATTCGGCCATGTTGATGGCCTTACACTATCTTTTTGGATTCTCTTCTGTATTGCTTGGAAGAGTACTAAGAGGGAATTTAGTAAC
>NC_029776.3:26631880-26633402 GCF_000817695.3 Arachis duranensis
ATGTGAGATTTGGATGATTTCTCCATGAAGGATTATAGGTGTTTCCATAGGGTTCTCCCATGTAATTCACCTCTTCCATTGATGGGTTCTCAAGATCATAAGCTTCTTCTTCAGATGAAGCGTCCTTAGTACTGCGTGGTGCAGCTTACATTCCAGACATACTTTGAGAAATCATATTGACTTGCTGAGTCAATATTTTGTTCTGAGCCAATATGGCATTCAGAGTATCAATCTCAAGAACTCCTTTCTTCTGATTCGTCCCATTGTTCACAAGATTCCTTTTAGAAGTGTACATGAATTGGTTATTTACAACCATTTCAATGAGTTCTTGAGCTTCTGCAGGCGTCTTCTTCAGATAAAGAGATCCTCCAGCAGAGCTGTCCAATGACATCTTGGACAGTTCAGACAGACCATCATAGAAGATACCTATGATGCTCCTTTCAGAAAGCATGTCAGAAGGACACTTTCTGATCAATTGTTTGTATCTTTCCCAAGCTTCATAGAGGGATTCACCTTCCTTCTATCTGAAGGTTTAGACTTCCATTCTAAGCTTACTCAATTTTTGAGGTGGAAAAAACTTTGCCAAGAAGGCATTGACTAGCTTTTCCCAAGAGTTCAGGATTTCTTTAGGTTGAGTCCAACCATATCCTAGCTCTGTCTCTTACAGCAAAAGGGAATAGCATAAGTCTGTAGACCTCAGGGTCAACCCCATTGATCTTGACACTGTCACAGATTTGTAAGAATTCAGCTAAAAACTGATGAGGATCTTCCAATGGAAGTCCATGGAACTTGCAATTCTGTTGCATCAGAGAAACTAATTGAGGCTTAAGCTCAAAGTTGTTTGCTCCAATGGCAGGGATAGAGATGCTTCTCCCATAGAAGTCGGGAGTAGGCGCAGTAAAGTCACCCAGCATCTTCCTTGCATTGTTTGCATTGTTGTTGTTTTCGGCTGCCATGCCTTCTTCTTTGAAGATTTCTGTTAGGTCCTCTACAGAGAATTGTGCTTTAGCTTCTCTTAGCTTTCGCTTCAAGGTCCTTTCAGGTTCAGAGTCAGCTTCAACAAGAATGCCTTTGTCTTTGCTCCTGCTCATATGAAAGAGAAAAAAACAAGAAAATATGGAGTCCTCTATGTCACAGTATAGAGATTCCTTGAGGTGTCAGAGGAGAAGAAGAATAGAAGGAGGAGGTAGAAGAATTCGAACTTATCAAGAGAGTTAGAGTTCGAATTGTGCATTGAGGAGGAGTGTTAGTCCATAAATAAAAGGATGTGAGAAGATGGTAAGAAATTTTCGAAAATTAAAGTGAATTAATTAAAAGAAATTTTGAAAAATGGTAATTGATTTTCGAAAACTAAGATTGGGAAATAAATTAAGTGAAATTTGAAAAAGATTTTGAAATTAGAAATCAAAAAGATATGATTGAAAACTATTTTGAAAAAGATGTGATTAAGAAGATATGATTGAAAAGTTATGGTTTTAAAAAGATATGATTGAAAAATAATTTAAAAAGATTTGATTTTTAA
>NC_029776.3:26633415-26634261 GCF_000817695.3 Arachis duranensis
TATGATTCAGACATTAAACCTTTCTCAACAGAAAAGGTAACATACTTGAAATGTTGAATCAAATCATTAATTGTTAGCAAGCATTTTTGAAAATGGAAAGAAATTGATTTTGAAAATATATGATTGAAAAGATATGATTTGAAAAAGATTTGATTTTGAAAAATTATGAAAACTTGAAAAAAATTTGCATTAAAAACAAAATCTTCCCACTTGTGCCATCCTGGCGTTAAACGCCCAGAATGGTATTCATTCCGGTGTTTAACGCCCAAAATGCTACCCTTTTGGGCGTTAAACGCCCAGCCAGGTATCCTAGTTGGCATTTAAACGCCAGTTTTCCTTCTTCACTGGGCGTTTTGAACGCCCAGCTTTTTCTGTGTAATTTCTCTGCTGTATGTTCTGAATCTTCAATTCTCTGTATTATTGACTTGAAAAGACACAAATTAAAAATTTTTTGAATTTTAATAATGAGGAATAATCAAAATGCAACTAAGATCAAATAAACAATGCATGCAAGATACCAAACTTAGAAGTTTGTATACTATTGACACTAACAAATTGAGAATGCATATGAGAAACAACAAAACACTCAAGACAAGAGAATTTAAAGATCAGAGTAAAGAAATCATCAAGAACAACTTGAAGATCAATGAAGACACATGATTGAATTCGAAAAATGCAAGAAGAATAGAAACATGCAATTGACACCAAACTTAAAATGAGACACTAGACTCAAACAAGAAACATAAACATATTTTTTGATTTTAAGATTTTATAATTTTTTTTTATTTTTCGAAAATTATATGGAAAAGAAAATAAAGAGATTC
Source organism: Arachis duranensis (assembly GCF_000817695.3). Classification (NCBI taxonomy): domain Eukaryota; kingdom Viridiplantae; phylum Streptophyta; class Magnoliopsida; order Fabales; family Fabaceae; genus Arachis; species Arachis duranensis. The sequence continues at coordinate 26,634,240 of NC_029776.3, forward strand.
AAAATTTTTAATAAGAATTCCA
>NC_029776.3:26634595-26635193 GCF_000817695.3 Arachis duranensis
ATAAAGATAGAGATACTTATGTAATTCATTGGTGATAATTTCAGATAAGCGTATGGAGATGCTTTGTCCCTTCCGTCTTTCTGCTTTTCTACTGTCTTCATCCAATCCTTCTTACTCCTTTCCATGGCAAGCTGTATGTTGGGCATCACCGTTGTCAATAGCTACAGTCCCGTCCTCTCAATGAAAATGTTCAACGCACTCTATCACAGCACGGCTATTCATCTGTCGGTTCTCGATCATGTCAGAATAGAATCCAGTGATTCTTTTGCGTCTGTCACTAACGCCCCACAATCGCGAGTTTGAAGCTCATCACAACCATTCAATCCTTGAATCCTACTCAGAATACCACAGACAAGGTTTAGACCTTCCGGATTCTCTTGAATGCCGCCATCAATTCTAGCTTATACCACGAAGATTCCGATTAAGGGATCCAAGAGATATCCACTCAATCTAAGGTAGAACGGAGGTGGTTGTCAGGCACACGTTCATAGGTGAGAATGATGATGAGTGTCACGGATCATCACATTCATCAAGTTCAGGAGCAAGTGATATCTTAGAACAAGAATAAGCTGAATTGAATGGAAAATAGTAGTAATTG
>NC_029776.3:26635252-26665316 GCF_000817695.3 Arachis duranensis
ATAAGAACAAGGTCTAGGCATGGCCGTGAGGCCAGCCCCATGATCTAAGATAGCATAAGACTACTCGAAGATAGCTACCAAGATGAAAATACAATAGTAAAAGGTCCTATTTATAGAGAACTAGTAGCTTAGGGTTTACAGAAATGAGTAAATGACGTATAAGTCTACTTCCGGGCCCACTTGGTGTGTGCTTGGGCTGAGCATTGAAGCATTTTCGTGTAGAGACATTTCTTGGAGTTAAACACCAGCTTTTGTGCCAGTTTGGGCGTTTAACTCCCATTTTTGTGCCAGTTCCGGCGTTTAACGCCGGGCAGTCTTGAGCTGATTTGGAACGCCGGTTTGGGCCATCAAATCTCGGGCAAAGTATGGATTATTATATTGCTGGAAAGCCCAAGATGTCTACTTTCCGACGCAATTGAGAGCGCGCCAATTGGACTTCTGTAGCTCTAGAAAATTTACTTCGAGTGCAGGGAGGTCAGAATCCAACAGCATCTGCAGTCTTTTTTAGCCTTTGAATCAGATTTTTGCTCAGGTCCCTCAATTTCAGCCAAAAAATATCTAAAATCACAGTAAAATACACAAACTCATAGTAAAGTCCAGAAAAGTGAATTTTAAATAAAAACTATTAAAAATATAATAAAAACTAACTAAACATACTAAAAACATACTAAAAACAATGCCAAAAAGCGTATAAATTATCCGCTCATCACGTACACAAAACCTGAGTTACGAAATTGAATGTTTTTTGTGTGTGTTCTATCCGTACGTGCTAAAAAGGGACTACACACGAGGCATGCATATGCACGACTGTCCTACTTTTTGGAAAATGTCAATTTTAACTATTTTTGTCTATTCACTCTAATTTTTCACCTCTGTAACTCCTATTTAAAATTTTCTAACCAGTTTTAGGCTCTAGAATAAGTGAGAGCATATTGAAGGCATTGATTTAAGATATTCCCAAATAAATGTGTTAAATTGGATGACTTGGTTGTGAGGATGGTGGTTTGTGTAATATCCTATCACCCTAAATCTTACCTCTAGCCATAAAGCAAAGGATAACAAAGCGTCACGACAGTTCTAAAGCTCACACAATAATATATATGGAAGGAAGTAATAATACTAGAAGTCCGATGAAGGAATAAAACTCAAGGACTTAGAAAACAGAGATACAAAAGTGCAAAACGTTCACAAGAGAAAACTAAACGTGTAAAGGTAAGAAAAGGATCATAACCTGCGGAGTTTAGACTGGGTAGCTCAAACAGAATATAAAACAGCAACATTCTGTCTCTCAAAGTAAGCCTCTAAGGCAACAAGTATACTATACAAAAGTAAGAGAGATACTACATCAAAATAACCAAAATACAAAGATAAAAGAGATCCTCCGTTCTGTCACTATCCCGCAAACTCACCAAGGTGAGTTGCGACCTGCATCTAAAAAACAACAACTACATATGATATGAGAACTAGAGGAGTATGGTAACATTGCCCAATAGATAAGTTATAAGATTTCGGGGTACCAAAGACAATCCTAGAATTTCACACCGATATAAAGATATTCAACTTATAATAAAACTTAAACCATAGAAAGGTTATCTATCTTAAAGGATTTCTAAGTCTAATAGAAATACCGCTGTTCCACAGCCTTCACCAACCTATCCTCCATGTGATCCTATCGCCACTACCTACCCAGCCTCCTCAATCCCAGTAGAAAACACAAGTAATGCAAGTAAGTAAAATACAGGTAATATACATATACAGCGTGTAATTCAAGAAGTAAGAAAGCATGTTATACATTTAGGCACTAAATGCAAGTACACAAAGCAAATAAACACATAGAAGATGCACATGATGAATGCCTGTCCTATTGGTCGTAATATCACTTGTCGGTTCAATTGTCAACCCGACACATCCCCTTGGGATGTCGCCTTTCGATCACGAAGAATTGGTACCACAGGGATATAGTGTCCAGTCCACTCTTGCGACTCAAAAGGATGCGAGCGGAATATTCTACCTCAGACCTCACATCTCAACGTAAGCAAGATTAACCACTGTCATTACTCTGGCGCCGAAACCTCGAAAAATGGAACTAACCACCGTCCTTACTAGGCGCATAGCGACTCATTAATCTCAGTATATAAATAGTATATAATAAATCTCAGTGATTAGTGCTCATATAGCACAAGTCCATTAATACTTATCCCATTAATCTTATCAACCCCAGTCATTCATTTCAAAGTTCCAAACTCATCATCAGTTCTCAATATATTATCATTTTAACTCTGCCAATTCACTCAAGTCATTCCATCCAGAGAACTTTCCAAGCCTAAGTCTTTGTCTTCTAAAATCATTAACAAAAAAATATCTAAATTAAGTTACCTAACCGATCCTCACTAGTCTTAAAGCCTAATCACAAGTTAAGAGTCTTAAATAGAGATTAGAGAAGTTTAGAAAACTAGAAGAACCCTTAAAATATCAAAAAAAAGTTTTTAGCATAAGGGAGTTATGCGTATGCATGCTCCCTCTCGCTTACGCATGAGTGTCAAATTGCCCAAGTCGCGTACGCAAGCTATGTCCGCAGACGCGAACACTTGAAACAGCAAGGGGTTTTCGCGTCGCGTGTTACAAGTCGCGTACGCATGCTTGTAAAATGACATTCTCATGTACGCATGCCAATGTCGTGTACGCGAGAGTGCTTGGCAGCAGCCAATTCCCATGTCGCATGCACTGTCCGCGTACGCATGTCTTGAAAACCTTAGAAAATTTTTAAAACCTGCAGAATTCAGATTTTTGTATCAAATTTCAAACGCGCATAACTTTTTTGTTTTAAAATATTTTCCATCCATTTTTCGAACGTCTTAAAGTTCTTGGACCCAAATTTCATTTAATATAAGTTTCATCAAAATTGAGGGTCCGGAGCATGAGTTATGTCTCGTCAAAGTTCATTAAAAATAAGGTTTTATCAAAACTTGCAAAGTTCTCTAGCTAACCAAACCAAATCCATACACAATCAATTCCAATCCTACACTTTCTTACACATTACCAATTACAATTATATCATTGTTCAACCCCACAACACTTAACCATGTAGTTCCAAATTCAACAACTACCTCTACAATTTCCACTCATACACCATCACTCTCAACAATTACCAATCCAAACCATCACGAGTCATTATTCATCAATTTTGTCATTGTCAAAACCCTTAATCCGCATCATTTATCAACAACAATCAATTTTCAGCATTAATTATCAACAACATCATTTTTCATCATCAATCATCAACAATCATTAACAACCAATATCAACTCAATCCTATCTTAAGGTCTACTAGCCTAAATTTTACAAAATATTATATATTAACTAAAAAAATTGAAACTATACCTTGGCCAATTCTCAATACACACCAAATACCAAAATTGACTTTTAAGCAAGCTTCCAAGACTAAACAAGTCTCCAAACTCAATCCCAATGCTCCAAGGAGCCAAATCAACTCCAAAAATCATCAAATTCAAGCTATACACATTCAATTTACCATAATTAATATCTAGGGCTCACAAATATACCAAACCACAAGGGTTTTGAAGTAATTTACCTTATCTGACGGTATTCGGGACAAAATTCAACAATAATCTAATGCTAGATTACCCATAAACAACCAAAATCACAAAATTTATTCAATAACTATATCCAAAATTTTGAAACTGTTAGGGTAGAGAACTAGGCAAGCAAGTGTGAGTTCTTTACCACTTTGTTTTACTAGAAATAACAGACTCGGCGAGAGATACGCGTTGCCACAAATGACACGTAAATCGGAGCACCGTAACTCAAGTTATAAGCAAATAAAGAAGGAGATGAATAGTGTAATCCCTCTTCTCTTCTCCCTTTACTCCCGATTCCCAGCTGCTATGTTTGGTTTGTTATGAGACTGAATGATCTTCATTTACACTCTTATATATGTTGGGCTTGGGCCCAACTTGGATCCAGTCAAACCTTTAGAATTAGCACACAATTTTTAACTTTAATTTTTTTTAAGTTTTTCTACAGTTTTATTTTCTCTTTCGCAGTATCGGACAGACTTAAGACAGTACTACTGGCTAATTTACCAGTACGCATTTTATGCAATTTTTCGCAGAAAATTATATTTTCCCACTCGAAAAAATCTACTGAATTCAAATCTCACCTTTAAATTTTCTAATTAATATTTATAAATTTTCGAACCTATTTCAGACAATTAAATTATTATTTTATTTCAATTAAATGGTTAATAACTTTTGGTTCTTATAGTTCGTCTCGCTCCCTGTGAGGACGGTGGTGTTATCCCGCTCACGAGATGAAAGAATTGGTAAAATGAATGAGAATGTAGTTAGTTAACCTAATGATTTCAAAAACTGATTAAAAGACATTGATAATACATATTGCGATCTAATTCATTGTACTAGCAAGGACGGTGGTAAATTCTGCTTGCACACTGAGCTAAGTCAAGTCAGGACAAGGACGGTGCTCATTACTGCTTGTTCGTGGTTCTCTCTGGTTGCATGGTGACAGGGCACATATCATGGCCTAAGTGTTTGAACTGGATGTCACTACTTGATATGTCTGCATATATGATATACCAATGTATTTCAATGGAAAACCTTTTTGTCTCTAACATCGTACCAAACACATCATATGAAATATATTTGTGCCTGCTAATAAGATTCTATATCAATGAGATCACGAAAAATCCATTTGAAACTTCAAAGAGTTGTATTTGTTATATAATTATGTACGTATGATATCCATATAAAAAAGATGGTAAGTTCTATCCAACCTCCTCTAAATCAATATATAAATTACCTCTTGTGACATGGCACATTTTAATTGGATGTTTAGTTTTAGTTTGAGTTAATTTAACCCAATAAAATTAATATCTTAACTAAAGTAGGACAATTTTGTAATTAAATATTTTTATAAAAGGGACGAATATATAATTTATGTAAACATTAAAAAGTAAAGTCATATTTTTTATTTTTTATTATTGTTCAGAAACTCAATTCACCTCAGTCCCATTTCTCTCTGAAATTGTTTCAAAAAATCAACTCAAGTTCTACCCACCCATTGACCCAGTCTCGTCGCCCACAGCCCGCAGCCACGCCAACCACCGCAGCCACCTCAACCCCGTAGCCCCGTCACATGTACAGGCATCGTGTGTGGAAGCTTGGCGCCGTCGCAGGAGCTTGAAGTCGTCTCCTCTATTCGAGAGCGCTCTCTCTATGTTCACCGTGCCTCCGTCACCGTCACCGTAATCGTCACTATCAAGAACTTCTTCGTGCTTCCCTTGCTGCCTGACATCTCTGTTCGTTCTGTCTTCATCCATTAGCTGGAACCTTCATTCACCACTGACATCTCTGTTCATTCTGTTCACGCTTCAGGTAGGTCTTCTCTTTTTCTCCATTGTGTATTATTCATTTATTTGTGTATTCTAGCCTAAGTTTTATGCTGTTAATTCTTGTGATTACTGATTCTGAAATTTTTAAGTTGTTCATGATTTTTGGTTCTGAATATCTTATCTTCTGTGACTAGGAAATAGGAATCATTTATTTTGGTTAATTACTTAATTTTGTTCATGATTTTTGTTAGCTAGATTTTAAATTTTGTTTGTTGTGACTTAGAATCATTTTGTAGTATTTATTTGTGCATTTTAGCCTGAGTTTTATGCTGTTCATTCTTTACTTATGTCCTTTAATTTTGTTCTAAACTGAGTTAATTGGAATTGAAGTAAGTGATTTGAATAAGGGTAGCTTTAATTTTGACCAGAAACACCTTGGATATTGTTGTGTTATTTTTTCGAACTTTTCATCTTGTTATAGTTGTTGATGTTGCGTTGTTTTTGGTGTTTTATTTTATTTTTTAAATTTATCTTCTTGCAATTAATTAGTGATAGAAAGAGTACGCGTGGTGTACCAAATATTTAAAGATGATTATATGGGATTATAAAGAGCATTTGTCAGGGAGTGGCTGAATAGAAAAAAGAAAAGTAGGTAAGCAACAGTTGCTTTGTTGAATTGGACCCTACACAAGTAGATAGAATTTGACTTCGAAATAGTAAAATTAATATAATCCACTTATAGAATTGGTACTGGTTATTGATGGCTCTTTTACAACTAAGATTCTTAGAACTAAATTGACTACTTTATTACTCATCTTTATGTATTTGCATAATCTACTTTAACAAACTTGATGGATACTACTTAGCAATTGGAGAAAAATAACACTCTGAAAATATATTGCAAGCAGAAGCATGTTTCAAGTAAGAATAAGAATATCTGTTTAGGTCTTTAAGATACAAAGAAGCTAGTCAACCAAATGGGAAACATAAAAGTAAATAGAATCCGATGGATTGTATTAAAATCTTTTAGTTCTTTAAGAATAATTTTTTAGTTCGTTTAGTTCTACCCTCAATATATTTGGCATGCTTTGGGTCTTTTGGGGTTAAATTCCTGCCTACACTATCGGTATTTTGTTTTCTAATTTTAGATTTTTGTGAATAAAACAATGAACACCAGATTTTTATTAATCATTAAATCTTAAAAAAGAAAAGACAAGGAAAAAAACAACCAAAAGATAAATTAAAAATATAAAAATTTCAAAATAAAATAGGACTTTATTTATCTTACCAATTAGATACTTGCTTTGTGTCTTCATTTCCTCGTATACAAGTATAGACACCTTTAAAACATAATGTAAATTGGTGGATTAATTTCTCTACACTTATGGGAATTATTATATATTTTTATTAGTATTTTAAATTCAAAGAAAAGGATATAATCATGTAGATAAGTGAAAGTATCACTTGTTTACTCAAATTATTACTCTAATCTGATGCAGGGATATATAAGATTGAAAAAAAAACTTGCATGGATGTGGATTATGCCGTTTATTTGCATATGGCTATGTATACTAAAAGTATAAATATGTAATGATTTTGTTTAATAAAACTCCATTATGTATATATGTATAAATAATTTGGATCTGGATATGGACGAGCCTGATTGAAAATATGAGATTATAAAAATGTGTTAGGTATGTTATATAAAGGTATAGAGACTCAACCCCAAAGGTGACCCTTTTTTCTTTTTGAATGAAAATTTAACTTTTCATTTAGAAAAAATTAGTGTGGCTTTTCCACATAATAGATAATATTCAAGATGGTATTTATTTATTTGTCATGCTAGATCATTTTATGTTTAATTTGTTTATAACTATTAGTAATTTTTGGTTCCTTATCTCTGTTCATTTAGTTTTTTTATCATTGATCACTTGAGTAGTTAAAGTGGATTTGTTTTTCTCTTTATATCAGATTTACAATTTATTTTTTTTTTTAATAGTTTCTATTGTATTAATAAGCTACTAGACCAACTTGATTAAATTTAGTTACTAAAATAACAAGTATTTTTTACCACAAGAATTTTTCTCTATTTTGTCAATTCATATATTATTTATATCTGATGATATTATGTCTCTTGTATGGAAAAATATTTAGCATGTCGTTCAAAATTGATACCTCTGGAAAACTTTGCTTTATAAGACTAATGACTAGGCTCATTAGTTATGGAAATTTGCTTATCTATTTAGAGAAAAGATCTCAACAAATACAGGACTTGAATTGATAGTTTCAATATTTTGCCTTGAAGAAAGCAATTGAAAGTATACAAAGTGGAGGGTGCATTCAGTTATCAATTGAAGGTATATGATTGTGTAGGTAGAATGGTGGATTGTCCAATGTCATTCTAAATCCAATTTTAATGTGGAACAGTAGAGAATTGGGGTGGATGTCTAGATCATTTCCTCTATTCAAAAATTTCATCAAATTTGGGTTTTGCCATCTTTATACACCCAAATAGAACTTTTGAAAAATGAATGTAATGGTGGCATTTTGTCCTTATTGAATATAAGTTGGTTTGGTAAATGACAAAGTGATTTCTACTAGATTGAAGAAATCATTATCAGATTGAAGCAATTAGGTTTTTGTTATATCTTTTTCTTTGCTTTATGTTTTTTAATTTTGTTCTGCACTGAGTTAATTGGAATTAAAATAAGTAATTAGAACAAGAGTATCTTTAATTTTGATCAGAAATACCTTGGATGTTGTTGTCTTATTTTTCTGAACCTTTCATCTTGTTATAGTTGTTGATGTTGTGTTATTATTGGTGTTGTGTTTTATTTTTTTAATTTATCTTCTTGTAATGCCCGTGTTTGCTGGTATTCTTCTGTTATAAATAATGCCCCTTTCACTTTCACTTTCATACGAAAGAGGATGCTTACTGCTTTAACTTTGGTGTATAATCTCCTAAAAGTATTTACTTAATCTGAATTATTTCTATTTTATTTAATTGTGCTGCTTACTTTCTAAACTAATTTTCACTTTGCTCGTTTCCTTCGAAAGAAGTGAAATAGAAGTCATGAAGTAGAGAACGCCTTAAAAAATTGTATGAGATTAATTATGTATATCTATTGACTGATTATGAAGCAAATTAAAATGGGTAGTAGCCAGCCAGAAATAAAAAGAAGCTGAATGCTTTTCCTTGTGCATGCCCTCAAGATTCCTGAATATTAGATTAAAATATATCCAACTCAGTGTTGTCTTCCTTTATACGCCTCATTTGAATCAATTTCTAATATTTATTATCTATATTGTTTCTATAAACATAACGTGCGTGACATAGTTCTAGCCAGCTGCCACTAAAACTATCACATGTTTTTATTGTTACATACATTTTCTTCATTTTATCTTTGGTGAGAATGTCATTTCTACTTTCTACAAACCATGACAAATGAAATTCTAAATCATTGATGCACATTTTTTAAAAAATTAATCTAAATATATGTTGTTCTGCTTAGGTCTTTAAAATACAAAGAAGCTAGTCAACCAAATAAGGGACATAAAAGTAAATACAATTGGATGGATTGTATTAAAATCTTTTAGTTCTTTAAAGGTGTTGCTGTATTTTATGTGAATTAGTGGTAATTTTTCTAGTCTACATATCTGTGAAATGTTAATTGTGTGGTGATGTGTTTGCTTTTTTATAAATTGTAGGTGTATGTTGATTTTTGGGAGATAGAGCCGTCGGATAGTGATTTTTTTGGAACAGACTCCGATGAGGAGTTTCCAAGAGGAGACGATCTAGATTTTTTAGACGACGATTTGGAGGCTAATGAAGATAACCCTCAAGATAAGAGAATAGCAGAGTTGTCACGAGAAGATATCATGCAACTTCAGTTTACAGATGAGGAAGTTGTTTTTCGATTCTACAAGACTTATGCAATGATGCACCGTTTTGCTGTGAGGTTGGATGAAGTCAGACGCGATAGTGATGGTTGCGTAATTATGCGCCAAATTGTTTTTAGTCGGGCGGGCACAAAAAAGGAAGAGGTTGAAAAGGACAAAAGAATCAGGGACCACCGACCCCTAACTCGAAGTTGTTGCTGGGCAAGAATTCGTGCAAGACTAGATAGAAAAATTCATAAATGGAAGGTTGTTTCATTCTACAAAGAACACTCTCATGGCTTAGTTGATCCACTAGACGTTAGCATGATGCCTGAGTATCGCACATTTAGTGTCTCAGATAAAGCTCAGGCAAAGAATTTGCGTGACATAGGCATCAGGACCTGTCACATCTTGCGATACTTGGCTGCTGAAAAAGGTGGATATGCAAACTTGTCATTTAACTAAAAAGATATATACAACCTCATTACTCAACATAAAAAGAAAAAGGTGAAGGGTGGTGATGTAAATGCTGCAATAAGCTACCTAAGAGGTAAAGCTGGAATGATTCCTATTTCTTTGGCAAGTACACATTAAGTAATGAGAATCGACTGGAAAATTTGTTTTGGGCTAATGGGACTAGCCATATTGATTATGAGTGCTTTGGGGATGCCTTGACATTTGATTCGACTTACAATAGGAACGTATACAATAAACCACTGGTGATATTTTCTGGTAGCAATCATCATAGGCAAACCGTCATATTTGGATGTGGTCTTCTTGTTAATGAGGATATTGGTTCATACAAGTGCCTGTTGAAAACTTTTTTGGAAGCAATGGGGAATAAACACCCTATGGCAGTTGTCATCGACGGAGATCTTTCAATGAGAGAAACCATTAAACAGGTCTTTCCTTATGCAACACATCGACTATATGCATGGCACTTATATAGGAATGCATGTGAGAAGGTTAAAAACAGTGGATTTCTAAATGACTTCAAGAAATTGATTTATGCTAATGTGAGTGTTGAAGAGTTTCAGGTCATGGAGAGACATAGTAGCAAGGTATAACTTATCAAGCAACTCTTGGGTCGTCCAAACCTATGAGTTGAGAAATTTATGGGCTCTTGCATATTTGAGGGACCAATTTTTTGGGCGAATCAAGACAACATCCCAATGTGAATGGATTAACTCTCTAATAAAAGCATATGTGAGAAAGAAAGACACCCTTCTTGAATTCATCAATAACATGGAGACCGTTGTTAGTTATAGGAACAATGAAAGAGTTGCAGAGTTCAATAGTAAATATACCGATCCAGTACTTATGACTTCTTTACTGACACTTGAAGATTTTGCTGCAAAGACTTTCACTCGTAACATGTTCCGGGAGGTCAAGAAGGAAATTGAGGGTGCTTGTGCTATGAATACAGAGTTGGTAATTTAGGATGGTGAAAAACTATACTTCAAGTGTAACAGTTTTGGAGTGCCAGAGATTGATCATGTGGTTGAGTTTGACAGAGTTGTGAGTGTTTGTGGTTCGAAAATAGAGGGATTCCCTGCATGAACAAATTCATATGCCTAAAGCACCAACACGTTAAAGTTATTCCAAAATGCTTAGTGTGCAAGCGTTAGACGAAGAATGCCAAGAGTGATTTCATGAAGTCAAAACGTCGACGATCCAAGTGATTCTGATAAGATACTAAGTGTCGTTTGGGCGTGTTGGGTGCTGAGTGTTCTAGGTTGATGGATGTTGCATGTAAGAACTCAAGTGATTTTGTCAAAGCAATGAATGATGTTGTCAACACAATTACAAAACTCCAAAAGCGAGGTGAAAATTCATGCAACGGTAATTTAGACAATGACTACATTGTTGACCTATTGGTGGTGAAGAGTAAAGGAGCTCCCAAGAAAAACTCAAAATTTAAGCAACAGAGAAGGTGTTCAAACTGCGGTATGACAAGGCACTACAACAAAAATTGTCCTAATGTTCCTGGTAGAATCCCAAAGGAGCCGGTAGATGATGATACAGAAAAGAATATCAGCAGCCATCCTGACATCCTCACTAAGGTATCTCATACTATAACTATGTCTAGAAATTTGTTGTATGGTGATTCGGCATATTGTGTTTTGGATTTATAAACTATGTTATTTTTATGCTTTTGTAACGGAAGATGATGTTTAGTTTGTAATCAGCACAAAAGACATGACAGTGTGAAAAATCAGCAGAAGATGGAAAAAGATAGGAGCATTGGTGGTGGAACAGCACCAACCTCAACAGCTAAATTGGCTTTTACTAATCAAGTGAAAATATCAAGCCCTGGTTCCGATATCCCAGTTTGTGCATCTACAAGTAACAAAGAGTCCGGGATGAGTTCCAGACCAGGTGAGTCTCCTGTTGTGGGCCTTGAAACTGGAATGGCAGATGAAGATTATTCAGATTTTGGGATGATTGGTAATTTTGTACCATTTACTAATTACCTTTTATTGATGTTTTGTATAGTTTGTATTCATTGATTGAATTGACATTTATTGAACTAGGAAGATAATTTCATTTTACTCATTCACTATTGAATTTTTGAAATTGCTTTTTGACTTATCATATCAATAGCAGAACTTGAGCTTAATTTTAGTTCATTTGATGTGTTCGCATGTACTGAAGTAATTACCTATATTCCTATTAAAATATGATGCAATATTTGATCCAAGTTTGCCTGACTCTTTCTGTGGATTTGAGCATTATGTGTGCACTAGTATTTAGCACGGGTTGTGATTGATCATGGATGCACTGGTTTTAATTACCGAGTGTTCATTACTTCTAAGCTATTTAGTATCCACAACTAATTAATCCAAGTTGGGATTGATAACGCCAAGTTTGACATTGAAATTAATGAAACATTTCATTGTACAGAGTAATTCATGTTAATTCTTACTTTCACTCGCTTTCACTCCATGAGTTGTGATTGATCATGGATGCACTGGTTTTCTCACAAGACTGCTATGCATCTTCACACTCACTTTCACTCGACGATCCAAACTTTGCTTCTACGTTGTGGAATTTGTTATTTTTCATGGATATCAACATGTGATCATATTGGAAATCATGAATTATTAGTTAATGCATCTACGTAATTTTATCTTTTCAATAATGACTTAGAGACTTAGAGTATGAGTTAAAATAACGAGTAAAGTATTATTTTAGTCTCTAACAAATGACTTCAATCTTAATTTTGTCTTTGATACCTGAGATGTTATTTTTTCTGGTCCCACATATTTTAGTCCATCCTATTTTAGTCCTCTACTTAAAATTAATTTTTAAAAAAATCTTTTCTTTTTATATTATCACCTTTTTTTTTACTAAAATAGGACAAAATAAGACATTTAGAATAAAAATACAATGTTTAAAATGTTACTGAAAAAATTATCACGTACACTACCACAAAAACGGAGTTTAGCCATTAAATTTTAACTACGAACGCTAAATCGTGTCTTCTATTTATCACCAAATTGGCTCACATTAACGTGCCATAACCGACCTGTCTTTAATAGATTTATTAAGCTATAATATTATTTTTTAAAAATATTCTAACATTAACACAAATTTTTAAAATTAAATCTAAAAATATAAAAAATTAAATTTAGATAAAATAAAAAATTATAAAGATAATTCAAATATTCTAATATTTGAGCTACTTAAAAAAGATAAAATTTATTTAGCTAAAATAATATAATTTGGATAGATAATAAAAGGTTCAGTAACTTTTAAGTAGAAAAAAAATTTCAGTAAATCTTTTAATAAAAATAAATTGTTTTATCATTTGTTAGATTTTAAAAATGACAATAAGTTAAGAAAAATAGTCTTTATTTATATGATTTAGTACTCACTACGTATCTTTGTGTTTAGTATATACATAATTATCTTTTTAAAAATTATTTTGTGAAATTATAAATTAAATTTTTATTTATACAATTATTTAATTGATATATATTATTAATTAATTATTTTATAACTATTTTAGATCATAAGAAAATTAATACTAATTAATTTATGAGTAATTACTCACTTGTATGAAAGTTCATAATTTTATTAAAGGGCGGAGCAAGAAGTTGCATTTATAGGTGCTGAGTGAATTGTCGGAGCAAGAATTGGAGTCTCAATGGATTTAGAGTTTGTCTTGACGTGGATGGTACAATTTGGAAGGTGAAATATAGTGAGACTTGAGAGTAACGAGGAGAGGCAGAATGCATTCGAATAGCCTCTTCTTTTCTTGCAATTACCAGATATTTCTCATGGAAGATTGTCTTCTCAGTGATAAAGATCACCGAAACTTTGATTTTTCTTTTTGTTACTTTTTTGCTGTCCAGTCCCCACACGTCGAAGGGAATTGGGAAAAAGAGGATATTGGACTTTGACAATGCATTCTTGCCGGAAAATTCTGCTTTGTCTCTAAGGGAACTAAAGAATGTTTTTTTTTTCAGCTTTGTGTGCTTCTTTTTTCCAATTTTTTTCACCACCAACAACTCACAATACATACAAAAACTTTAATTAAAAAAATATGTACTAATCACTAATCCATATTCTTTGAACCACATATATCAATCCCACAGGAACTCAACTTTTATTTCTTGTATTCAACCGCCATCTTCAGTGACCCAATATTAAAAAAAAGTCACAACAAATTCAGACATACATTATATCCAACAAACTAGCCAAATACACCCATTTTAAAACAATATGCTTTCATTCTCACAATTAGTCATGAAATTTACATTGATCAAAAGATTGATGAAAAAATAAAACCAATTTAATAAAGAACAAGAACAAAACAGATAATGGAACATGAGAAGCAAGCCCTCCTAACATTTTAATTTGTACTTTAGATATCCATCCCATGAACCATTTTTAAGCCAGCACGTTTTGAGATTATCTCTCACCTTACAACCATTGAAATAAACTAGTAAACACTATCTCAAGTTTTAACTCCTTGAAGCTAGATAAAGATGCTGCATATCATCAATAATAAAGATCTTTTACCTCTCTGCAAATTCAATGGATGCCTCTCATGGCTTTTGATTCTATGGCCTCGAATACCAAACATCATAGACAACAGCTCAAGATATCATTAATTGCAGTAGATGGCTAGTGAATAATACCTGAGAATGCATGAAAACAAAAAATCTAAAACAAAAATACAAAAAGTTGAAAGATCAGAATGATTAACCCCTCGAGTATATGTTCTTACTTGTGATTATTCCAAAATAAATCTATAAAAATTTTATTGTACTTGATGGCTATTGGGCAAACTGTGCATCCAAGTTCGAATGCACCCTACAAATTATTAAAATTAATAATCTTCCATTAAAGCTTTCGACATACAGGAATTAGAATGCAAGTCAATGGAATTAGAATATAAGAGTTTATACTAGTATTATCACTATTATGTAAGTTTTGATGCACAATTTTATAGCTTTGTAAAAGAGGAACATTATCAATAGCTTGTAAAAGCTAATTGATATCATTACATCTCTAATTATACTGCAAAATACAAACATGTTTATTGTATGCAAATAAACAATTAAGCAAACTAACATAATCAACTATGAGTTTGATGAATAAAATAATGATAAAACATAAGACCTCATTGCATAAAGTCGTGGAGGGTACAAATTGATCCACTTATGTCCATCTTAACAAGTATGAGTACGTCAGAGAGCAAATTATTGATTCTTTTTTAGTTCGGTGTAAGAGTCCAATCTATTTCAACTATTTCAATTTGAGGTACAATTCACTATGAGATAAATCTCCTCAAAATCTGTTTTTCTTATTTATATTTTTCCATCACTAAGAGTCAAGAATGATTTAAACCAACAAAAAAATGATATAAAGCAATTTTCTTATTCATTTGCATTAGTATATTTGTTATTCCATTTCAAAATTGAACAAGTGGTACCTTCCAATGTGCAGCGTACCAAGGAACACAACTTCTATGACAGTAGCAATAACAATTGAGAGTGGCTTGAATGTTAGCTACATACATAACTTTTAAGTGCAATGCCCAGGAATTAACAGCATTGCTAATGAGCTTTCCAAAATTTTCTGTGAATAGAATTTTATCATTCCACCAATAGATTAAATCCAGGCATAGTTAAGTTAGAATAAAATACCTATTTGATACTTAAAAGATTAAAAGCATTCATAATTTAGCTCCAAAAGACATATTCTTATATGCTATCTAAATAAGAATTCAAGAAGCACGAAAGGAACTCAAGAAGAAACAATACAAGATGGATTCCGTTATTGGCTCAAAATTCTAACCACTAATACTAGTTTCTTTATTTGGATTATATCTCAAAATTCAAAACTACTAATACAGTCAAAGAAACTCATTAAGTCCTTAAATTATACACTATTAAAGGCATTAAAACTAAAAATAAAAAAACAAGACCAAAAGCTAATAAGAAAAATTAAAGCATATAAAGCACTTTCCATAAAAAAAAACTATATACTCATACTACTCTTTGAGACTGACCCTATGCCAATTGCAATAAATATATATAAAATTAGGTGTACAATAGGTCTTTTATTGTAGATTGTCATAAAAGTTCAATATTAGACAATTAAGGTAATTCTTCACAATTACCTTTCTTGAAAGATATCGGATTTGGAATCATAGGTAAACAAGACATGCAAATTGTGGAGCCCTGCAAGAAAATAATGCATAACATTAGACCAGACCTGTTATCATTAGGCCAAAAACTATATACATAATCTGATTATTAAGATGAACAACTCTTCTCTAATTCATGAACAACATAACTATGTTCTAGTTCAATATCCCAAATCTTAGTATTTCATTAGTTGAATGGTAAAAATACACATCAAAACATGGTTAAAAACTAGAATAATCTAATTAAGATAGCATATACCAAAGAAAATAGTGATTATTTACCTTAATTGATAAAGGAAAAGCCGTGAACAATGAAGAACCATAGTGAATAGCGAACAATGAACAACGAAGCAGCAAACACTAACGAGCAGCGAATAACGGAGCAACGAACATCAACCTAAAGCGAACAATAGCAGTGATACAAATAGAGAAGAATCTTAGCGATGTGAACATGAAGCAAAAGTTAATAACAACAGCAATTAAAGGAAGAGAATACCAAACCCACTAACCTGAATAGCGGTTGGAGAAGAGGGCCACTATGAACAGCGATGAGCCTCGGAGGAGTAGAAGTCGTGGCCAGTAATTTGTAGGAAACGCTGAAGAAAGGATCACAAATTTGAGTGTGTGCTTTTCGTTTCACGAGTTTGGGGCTTTTGGGGTTTTGGTTTGGCGGGTTTGTGCGTGAGAGAATAATTTGAGTCTCAGATTTTAATTTTTGGGGAGTTTCTAGAACCCCTACTATTTAGAACAAAAATCGCTATCAATTAAATTACAAAGGGCGTAAAGAGTTTTTGGGTTAATGTGCGGGAGTTTATTAAAACCTTTGTTATATAACTTCTGTAAAATTATAATTTTTTTTTGTAGTGTAACCCTTCGTTCAATTATGAGGTTGCAATGTTTCATCTTTTTATTTTACATTTTTAGTAAAATTAATGGAACCAACATAATACTATTGGCAGGATTAGAAAAAAATAAATAGAAACAGTTTTAATATAAAATCTTACTAAAATAAAATAACAAATACTATTAATGTATGAAATTCAAAATATCTTAAACTTAGACAAATTAATAAAACTCATATCATGAACATAATAAATGGCTGCATTTCAATTTATTTTGGTGACAAATTTCTTTGTGGCATCGATGATGTTTTGTTTGGCCTTATTGTAATTACTCAGCACTAAATCTAAGGCCAATCGCATGCATGCAGTATCGTCCATTGGCTGCATGTTGTAAAATTAATAAATTAGTGAAGATTCTATTTAATAAAAATACAATGTCAGCAATTATAATGTTATACTCACTGATATGATAAATGAATTTCTGGCCTCAACATATAGCTGCCATCTAGCAACCCATATCCCAGAATCAAACCTGAGGCATACGTATTAAAATATTAGCTTCACTTTCCTTAGATAATTATTTGGATTTGCTTAAATTCATATAGTAATTTGTCTTACGAGTTTTTTTGTGGAAGATTCTGTGGATAGTAGATCCAAAATTCACCGAGTTGATATGCAACTTCATCCAAATCTGACTTACCCTCTAATCTCTCATTGAGCAATTGTTCATGAATCATCTAGTCAATAAAATTTGCCTACGTTGACAAGAAATATAATTATTAGTAATTGTTGATGAAAATTAAATGAGTTATGGGTAACAAATTTAATTTAGAAGCATGAATAACTCACTAGTTGTCGAATCTGTCGCTCCCTTATGATTTTTCTTGATCTTTGTTACATCGGATCTACACATATCAACTTCATCTTCTTCACGTCAACACATAATAAGTACCAGTGTTTATAGTTGTCCTTAATTAGTACATAAATAAAAAAATCACAAAAATTCAAAATTATAAAAACATATCATAGCAAATGATAGTAAATAGGTAGGTTTCAAATTTAAAACAAATACATTAGCTACCTTTGATAAGCTGCTAACATCAGATAAATATGTTGAATGGTCCATTACCACAGTTGTTGGTGGGTAGCAAAATAAAAGTGCTTGTTCCTAACAAGTTTTACAATCAAGGAAAATTGCGATTCAAATTGGTTGTTTTTTTACAACATATAGTAAACGTTGACTTCCTAAGACTTACTGAGACCCTAGGTGGAAGAAACCATATCTTTGGACCTTCGGAACGAATTTTTTTCTCATGAGTCATTGTGCATGCAACCATTGTTATTATCTAGCAAGATTAAAGATAACAAATAAAATTAGTATCAGAGGTTTAACAAAAAAAATTTAAAGTGCAATTTAGAGTTTTACATTAGCATCTATCTGTCGCATAGGCTTAAGTGCATCGAATGATCTTCTACAACCATCTACACTTTCGTATACAAGTATTTCCTTGTTGTTGTAAAAATAAATAAATAATCTTACCACATGAAATCAAATGTCTAACAACTTTTAGCTATATGTATATTAACAAGATACTTACTCGGGGGAGGCATTAGCATTATATAAATATATAGCTACCATTGCTTTAGTTACCATTGCTTCTTCTTCATTAACGAGCATTTCTTTGGGGATTTCAAACGTCAACTAAAATATAAATAATTATGAAATCATAGGCAAATTATTCATACTGAACATAATCCTAATAAAATAATTTTTACTTACTGGTATTGTCAATGAACGCAACCTTTCAACTTCACATTTGACGACATCCAACTCATTAAGTTGTCCATCATGGTTAGTTGTCTGCATATTAAATATATGGAAAAGTATATGGAACCAACTAATAATCAGCCAAGAATGGAACAACATAATTAATTATAATTAGTTTTATTAATTTATAATTTAATTTATTTTTTAAATTGTTGTTGACCACATTCAAAACATGAGGGAAGATACGCTAGTGATAGGAGAGAATCACAGAACAGATCCTTTGATCATTAATTAGTTAGTTCCATATAATTAATTATGTTTTATTAATACGTAACACATGAAACATATAAATCATATCCAAAACCATCCAATTTACAAGAAAAAGAAACATCTGTGTGCCTATCAGTAGCAACATCCGGTTAAAGTCACCGGTGCCTCTAGTTTACTAGTTGGCTGATTCTTGGCTTATATAGAGTTGGTTCCCTAGCATTGTTGTAAATATATACATTACAAGTATTTATTTTGATCATTTTCAGTTTTATTAAACACAGTTTTTTATTGTTCATATGTTACTATATTCACTTACTATTAACCATGAAATTCGTAGTTGACAAACTTTAAAAAATACTTAAAATAGAGATAACTAATTTTTGTTACTTAGCCTATTGCCATTTGCTTCTTCACCTCTAGCAGTAGACATTACCCTGTTTGCAGGAGGAGTTAATGTTTGGGCCAAATTCTGAAACTCTTGGCGTATCGTCATTTGGACCCCTTGTTTCACTCTCAAAATCTTTGAATCAATGTATTCAGACACTGATACATAGGTTCTGAGAGTAAATTTAAATATTGATTATTGACAAATAAATTATCGAAGGAGGCTTGCGTATTCTCGTTGGAAAGCGTTTGGCTACACAAAGTGCGAAATCAAATTATAGTTAAGAGTTTCTTTTGTTTTAGACTGTCATACAGGTCTCTTCTTGTGAGAAAATACCAAAAAATAGCATAAGAAGAATCTATTTAATAATAATTTACTTTACATAGTTTTAAAATGTAAAAAATAAAACTAATAAACAAATACTAAAAAAATAATTGTAAGACAATTGACTTTTACTATTGTGAAATTATATAGTTGTTAATTTTAAATATTTAGTCATGGTTAATTAATTAATTTATGCAAAAAATTATTAATACGGTACAAATTTTAACTAAGATATAATTAGCAAACTTGTCTGCTCCAGCCCGATTAATTGAAATTTACTAGTTTATTAGTATCAAGTATTTCTTCAACAATGACTAGTGCAATGAAACATCTTACATTTTTAGAAGAATAAAGAGATATTTTATACGAATTTTTGAACAACATATCACTTTTTTATATGTAATTGATATTTTAAAAAAATTAATTAACTAATTAGATTAATATAATATTACAAATATTATTACATTTAAAAACTTAACGTATTAATTAACTAATTAATGTTATACTAATATAAAATGATGTATTTTGATCAAAATCAAATATTATGATAAAATACTACATAGTATAATTCGTTATAAAAAAATTTTCATAAAGTAAAATATTTTGATAAACAAGCCATAAAAATTGTAATAAAATAGAAAATAATTACAATAGGATATAAATTAAAAATATTCTTAATATACTCAAATATATGATTATTTATTTAACATGGCTTAAATTATAACATATTTGCTGAAAATATTATATTTTAATTTTTAATTGACTATAAAATACTTAAAAGTACTGTATAAAAAAATTATTGTTGCTAGAGTTTAAAAATAAAGAAAAATTGGTGAATAATTTTTTAATATAAAATAAGTAATGTACAGAGTAAATTAAAATAGGTATTTAGGAATATTTGTTTACGTAAGATAAATGATCAATATACATATGTCGTGTTGAGTTGATGTTGAGGTCAGATTTTAGCGTAGATCATGCTAGTCTATGCTGATTTAGGCTGAAAAAAAGGATAAAATTCTATGCTATACCACATTATATATACATCTTTATGTACAATATAATATCTAACAAATATTACCCTAGCATGATTTAAATATAAATTGATTTAGGGGATTTACGTTTTCAATTTTCATCTAGGAGAATCAAGTAAATTTGATCCTCTTTTATTTTAATTAAATAAAAGAACTTTTAGGACCTATGTATAGCCATCATGTTAAATTAAGCACTTTGGATATATTTTTTATTTTGAAAATAAACTGATCCATTTAAATTGAGAAAATGTATTTAAATGTTTACTTTAATTGTGCTTAAACCTATATTATAATTTAAAATTATTAAAAATAAACAAAACCGTGTAGTTTATTAAACCAGCTTAATCAGCGATTTATATTCAATCCTAAAAGAAAAAAAAATAATTCTTGAAACAAAGTAAAATCATATTTTTTTTAGGATTTTATTTTTTATTGTATTGTCTAAAATTTAAATAGATATACTTCAAATTAATAAACTTAATTTAGTTTTATAAAGTTGTTTACAATCGTATTATTATATTCATTTCATTAATTTTATTTAGTCGATTTAAAAAAAATAATGGCTTGAAACAGTTAAATTTTATCTACATAATAAACACAATAGACTTTTTTTAAATTAAAATTTTTAAAAAATATGTATTCTTATTGGTTTGATGGTTTAATTTAAATAAATGTATTCGTATTAATGAATACAAGTACATGTATTTAAAATATTTAAATTATTTAAATTATAATATTTTGAATAAATTTCCTATTTTTTTGTTGAATTTTTGAAATTATGATTAACGCTCATCTTATTGTAAATCATTCTGAAAGCAATACAAGTACATTCGTTAATAATCTTAAAACAAAATATAATATACTTTTATCATGTTTTAGAACCATAAAATAATATGATTGTTTTTATCACAAAGGTACGCATATTCTTTTAATTTGTGCTTTTGTAGTGTGAGATAGGTGGTTACATGTTAATTATAGTAGAGGGTGGAGAATAATTAGTTGCATATACTTGGCGCTACCACCGTAGTGTAGGTTTAAAAAAAAGGTTACACATGCTACCAGAACAAATTATATACAATTTAGATACTTCTTTTCACAATTTGTAGTTTTAACTAGGAATACATAATTGAGACTTACCTAGAAGACATATCACAAACAGCATTTTGGGCGATGATGATTTCATTCTGTGCGGTTTTCTTTTCTATCTCTTTTTTTTGCGTTGAATTTAATCTTCAAAAAAATAAAAACACATGAATAATGTCAGATTGAATTTTAAATAAGTTAACAATCAGTTTAAATTTTATAAATAATTGCTAACTTGTAAACATAAAAAAGCTATGTTATGGAACAAATAAATTAAAAAAAATAAAATAAAATTAATCACAAAAAAAGTTATTAAAAAAATTGACGTTACGAACCTCTTTAAACTACTCCTAGTCGCACGACCAGTTATGGTGTGACGTTATTCGTAGCGTGAGTGCTGAAAAGGGTGGATAACAGAAAAAATAAAACAAGTTAATAAAAAGGCTGAATAGTACTGACATTACTCTAATAGTTATTTATAACGTTTTTATACTCGTTTGAAATTTAAAAAGTAATACTCTCTAAAAAAATAGGAGGTTTAAGTTAATTTTTTTTTCAATTTTAAATTAATTCGACCACACATGCAAAATTTGTTACTAAATTTTTTCGGTGGCCTTTAACAATATTCAAATTTAAGTTACTTTTTGCAAAGGTGGAAAACCGTTAAAATTTTCATTTAAAACCGTTGTCTATTAAATTTTAATTTAAATTTTAAATATAATTCAGATGAATTAACTGCTTAATTTTACCGTAAAGTAAAATCTAACTTGATCATTTAATAAAAAAAAGTTAAACATCCATTTTTATAATTTTTATCCTTTTCGAAAAAAATATTATATTAATTAACAAGCGACTTAATTGCAATATTAATATTATGTTTACAAATTACCTGATCTTTATAATGAACTCTATTTTGTAAGCTTTTTTTTTCTATTTATCCAATTGGTTCAAATCCTGGAGGAGGCCACAGAGGCGCCAACAATAATAGCCGGTGGCGGCAGAATCTTAATTTTTTGTAAAATGTATAACCCTAAGTTTTCAATTTGGTGGAAACTCACTTGTAGTCGACTTCACATGAAGTTGTATTTGGATAGATGACACGTGTTAATATTTGGTTTTAAAAAATCAATTTATTTTATACAAATCATTTAATTAAAAAATAATTGATATAGCTATGATGTTAGATTTTTTATCGTATTTTATTTTAAAAACAAATTGACTAATTTAAATTGAGAAATTGTAGTTAATTGTTTACTATAATTTTGTTAACCAAAATTAGAATTAAAAATAATTAAAAAAATAAAATTATCTAGTATATTAGACCAGCTCAATGTTAATCAAATTTTTTTTCTATTATAAAATACTAGCGGCTCAACAGGCACGAGTGCCTATTCAGCCGCTTTTATATTATTTTTAAGAAATTAATTTTAGTTTTTTTGTTAATATATTATTCATTTTTCAAATTTATTTGATAAGTATTTTTTATTTTAATATTAACATGATCTTATTTATATCATATTTTGTTAAAATTAAAATTACTATAAAAATCTTTAAAATGTTAAATTATAAAAGCACACAATAAAAAGATAATATAAAATTGTCATAGTTTAAAGTTCTAGATAATATATGGATATTCGATAGAGAAGATTTTTTTTTCTCAATTTTGCTTAAATATACAAAGAGTATTTTTAGAATGATAATGCTTCTACTGTATTTCTTTAAAAACTGTGAATATCGTCTATTAATTTACACTCCTATGAATATATCGAAGGAGGAAACTTAACTTTTTCTATTATGAGTATTTTTTTAATTATTTAATGCATACAAAGTCATCTATCTTTATTTATGATAAAAGTTAAATGATATTAGTAGTTTTTTGTTTAACAACATTAGAATAAAGCATAAAAATAAGAATAAAAACAAAAAAAATAGTTCTAAAAAAGAATAATATTAAATTTTATGCCATTATGTATGAGAATAATGATTTATTTTATTATATTTATTTTTATTCCAAATAATAAAAAGTTAAATTTTATGTTCATTTTTTTGTTACTTATTTTACTTATCTATATTGTTTAAATTAGACTTTATACTTATTGAGTCATGTTTTCTTCAAACAAAAAAAATAGTTATAAAGTCATTTTTATGTTTTTATAAGAGTACATTTATTATATCATGATTTTAATAGTTGATATAAATTTTAAAAAGTTGAATAAATTTATATTTATTTTTATTACATTCAAGACTGAATTATATATATTTTTATAGTCAAAAAATAGACTTAACTTCTTTCGTAATAAGTAAGTTTTTCAATAATTTAATTTATGAAAAAAATCTCATCTTTTTATTTATTCTAAAAATTAAAAGATAAAATTCGTAATTTTGATTAACAGAATTAAAATAAAATATAAAAAAATACTTAAATATAATTTTTTTAAGGCACTCCATAAAGATGAATAAATATTATATATAAAATAAATCATGATATATTATTGTGTGTATATTTTTTTAAAAAAATAATAAACCTATCTCATTAATAACAATATTAGAACTTAAATTTAAACGCTAATTAATATTATATATTATGTAGGTACTTATAGTATATTAGAAGAGTATTTTAATAATTTAAAGAGAAAAATTATTTTTTGTAAATTTATTTTTTAAAAAAATTATTCTTGTTGAACTATTTTACTTTTATTCCTTAAAAACATATCCTAATAAAAAAAATCTGTAACATTAATTTACATTTAATAAAAATATCTTAACGAGGTTACTGTAAAAAAAATGTGTAGAAATTTTTTTATCTAACGTAATTGACGAAAGAATTTTTTTAATAATAAACCTATTTTTAAGAGTAATATTAAAACTTAAATTAGACACCAATTATCATTATATATTGTATAAGTATCAAGAGTATATTAAAATAGTATGATAATAATTTAAAGAGAAATATTATTCTTTGTACATTTAATTAAAAAAATTACCTTGTTTAAATTATTTTGCAAGTGGAGCTATTTTTATAATCTTACGTTGAGACTGAACAATTTTTTTAAATGTCTTTGATAGTTGAAAGTGAAACAGTTATATATTTTTGTCCTGAGTTAATGTAGAATTTACCGAACGTGAGTACGTGTATCTAGTTTTAGATTATAAAAATAGGGGTAAAATAAGAAAAGAGAATTGGATACCAAATTCTCCGTATTCCCAATATATATTGTTATAGAGATAATCTTACATTGAGACTGAGCAGTATTTTTAAATCTCTTTGACGGTTGAAAGTGAAGCAGTTATATATTTTTCTTCTGAGTTAATGTAGAATTTACAGAACGTGAGTACGTTTATCTAGTTTTAGATCATAAAAATAGGGGTAAATTAGGAAAAGAGAATTGGATACCAAATCATCCGTATTTCTATTATATATTGTTATAGATAAAAAAATTTAATTCTAAAAATAATTATGTTATTTTTTAGGATTTAATTTTTTTATTATTTTTTCATAAAATTTGCACAAAATTCACCGTTGACTTAAACTTATTTATTTACGAAAGTTTGTTTATGTTGTCAGCAAACTTGTTTAGTTTTAATACGATTTGAATTGTATTAGTATACTTTTATTTTTTAATCAATTTAATTTTATTTAAATAATTAAAATTTTAAATTATAAAATTTGTATTAGTTTGTAATTTAAAATTTAAATAAATATAATTTAAATTAATGATTTATAAAATTGCATGTATTCGTATTATTGTATTCATATGATTTGTAAACCCCGTTAAATTAGTATATAATTAGTCAATAAATTATTTTTTAATAAAGAAGATTAGAAATGTGAATATTATATTAAATTAGGATAGAACTCATTAAAACCAAAATTTTAACACTAATTTCAAAGAAATCAACCCAAAATTTGACCGAACGGGCCGAACCGGTTGAACTGGACCCAAATCGGACCCGTGAGCCCAACCGGCCCAGCAATTAAAGAGATCCACAGGATCTTCTTTCTCTCCACATTCACAATGAAGCAAGAAGCTTTCCAGGGGAGGAAAGGAGAGAAACCCATACATTGATGGTAAATCCAATTTGCCGTAACTTCTCCGTCCGAACTCCGATCGTCGCACCATTTGCGGCCACGCATTCACCGTGTTAAGCTCTATATTTCTATCGGAACAATTTCATAGGTAACTCGTTCTTTTATTCTTAGCTTTTTCTTCCCCAATTTTTTGGAAATTAAGTGGAGGTATTGAATTTCTTTGTTTTTTGATATTTTAGGATCCAATTAGCTTAAGAAAAACGTTCACTCTTGCTTATGTGAAGTTTGGATAAGGTCAGGATATAATAATTCTATCTAAATATTTTAAATTTGGAATTTAGGAATTAAATTGTGTATACATGTGTTATGAATGTGTATTAAGTTGTGAATAAATAATTTGAGTTTGAAATTGTGGACGTTGAAATTTTTGGTAGAGACTGGGCATTAGTATTTTGTTGTGCTTTGGAACTGTGTTTGTTGTGAGTGAATTATTTTGGTTGCTACGTGAGAATCGACCAAGGTATGGTTTAGGTTTTTTGCATTTAATATATAATGTTCTGTGAAAACTTAGGCTAGATGACATAGGATAAGTTGGATTGCATGTGTATATTTAATACTTAGTATTCTGTTGATGAACATGGTTGGTTTGGTGCTTGTTGATTAATTGATGATTTGGTAAATTATTGATTTGAGGTATAACTATTGTGGAGGTTGTTGTGATAATGAGATATTTTGTGTTAAAAGCCTAGGATTTGTGAACTACGATTCTTAGTTGAATTTTGGTTGTTGGATTTGAATATTGTATGAGTATAATTGTTGATCTGAGGTAGATTTATTGTGGTGATTGTTATGATGATGAGGAAGGGTATGTTAAATTGAAAAAAATGCAGGTTTAGACCCGAAAAGGGTGACAAAGTCCGAGTTTTAGAGGAGATGCTGCCAAAATTTTATAAAAATTAGAGATTTTGTTTAGATGATTATTTAAAAAGATTTAGATTCAAAGGTTATATGATTTGATTTTGAGTTATTAAGAAAATGAGTATGTTTTAAGTTTGATTCATTTAGAAAAGAATGAATTATGTTTTGAAGTGGAACTATTAATGGACAGAATAGGAGGTGTGATAATGAAGGATAATGATTGAGTATGATTGATGTATGATGATGAATGAGATGCGATTGAGAATAATGTGGATGCTGATGAATTATAATTGAATTATTTATATGGCTTATGAATTTAAATGATCTGAGATACGAGATTCCCTGGATAAAATGTCGTGGCTTGCCACCACGTGTACCAAGTTAAAAATTCGATACTCTGTTGACCCTACGACGTAAGGGTGACCGGGCACTATAAATTCCCAGAAATAATATTACCCCCATTGAGCAATAATGATTATTTGAGAAAAGCTATGCATAGACTCTTGGGGATGCACATCGAGGGACAGTCTAAGGTTTTCGAACTTGTCGGGTTGGCTGGATAACTGACAGATGAGCCTTATCAGCCATAGGACAGGCATGCATCATATGCATATTACTTGAAATTACTTATTTGTACTTTAACTGGGTGTGCCTAAATGTACTTGTCATGTTAAATGTATATTTGTTACCTGCAGTATTTGTAACCTTCTTGTGCTTGCCTTTATCTGTTTATATGTCTGTGAAATGGCAGTATGAGACTTAGATTTAAGGTTAAGTTAAGTTAGGTTTAGATACTCTTAGAAAATCACCTTTTATGGCTTCTGTTTAATACTTTAAGCTCTATAATCTGAGCATCGACGTTCTAAGATTGCCTCTGGCATTCCCAGGACCTTATATATTATATGTGTGGCACCTTTACCATACTGAGAACCTTCGGTTCTCATTCCATACTATGTTGTTGTTTTTTAGATGCAGGTCGATAGGCATCTCAGTAGGCGTTTGGATACCTGAGGCGAAGTGGTTACTGGGTTATTTTGTTGTGCTATGAAGTATATATATGTACTTGGCTTTCTCTCTGTATAACTTATTCTTTTTTATCCTCTTAGAGATTTATGGAGAGGCGGGATTGTGTTTATGTACATTTGGGTTTTGGATATGTATGTATATATGTGTAAATATTCTCCGGCCAGTCTTGACTTCGCGGGCTGAGTTAGGAGCTTGTTATTTTGTATCTTTGGCACTCTATTCCTACTTTTATTATCTTATGTTTAATAGTTATAGTTTTCTTAGCACGCAAGTAAACTTGTTCCTTGAGTGTTGCGCTTTTGTTTCGCGATTTTTATTCCCTCTATTCTTCAAGGCTCCTAGCATATTATAATCTTTCTGCTATTATATGTACACATTTTATTTTAGAGGTCGTAATATCACACCACCTCTGTTTTACGACTTAAGCATAAAGCTCAGTATAGTAGGGTGTTACATGATTAATTATATTTATTCGATTTTTTTTTTTTTAAAAAATAACGGTTGTTAAATGTTAACTAACAAATAAATACACTTATATTATTTTTAAATTTATAGCAATATTATTTTTAAATTAAAATTTTTTAAATAAATGTACTCTTATTATTTTAATTTTTTAATTTAAATAAACATATTCATATTATTTTAAATAAAATTTAAAATTAATATAAGTAGGTTTATTTAAAATTTTAAATTTTAATATCTTAAATAAATATACTCTTATTATTTTAAAATTTTTTAAATTTCGGTAGCTCAAAATGCGTGGCGAAAAGCTATCGCCACGTTTTTTTCAGCTTTTCGCCACGCTTTAAAAGCGTGGCAATAGAGCTGTTTTCTTGTAGTACTTCATACTAAGTAATTAACTACTGTTTTTTCTTTAATCAAATAAATATAATTAATCATATGAGTACAATAATACGAATACATACAATTTTATAAATTCCTAATTTAAATTATATCTATTTAAATTTTAAATTATAAACCAATACAAATTTTATAATTTAAAATTCTAATTATCTAAATAAAATTAAATTGATTAAAAAATAAAAATATACTAATGCAATTTAAATCATATTAAAACTAAACAAGTTTGCTGAGTCCATAAACAAACTTTACGTAAATAAATAAGTTTAGTCAACGTGATAGGTGAATTTTATGCAAACTTTATGAAAACACAATAAAAAAATTAAATCCTAAAAAATAACATAGAATTAATTTTTTATATTTTATAATAGAAATAAAAAATCTAATTAACATTGAACTGGTCTAATATTCTAGATAAATTTATTTTTTAGTGTAATTCGAATTGCATTCCTTATAATTCGAATGAGTGTAATTTAAACTACTCTGGGTCAACCTGCATGCATAATTCGAATCAGGTTCGAATTACATACGAATTTTGGCTGCATATTTCAAATTGATCAACTTCGAATTATGTTGGTTTGTAATTCGAATTAGTTTAATTCGAATCACACAAAAACACGCTTCTAGTTGATCCATGTTACATTTTTTGCTTAGGTTGAATCATGTAATTTCTCTTCCATTCTGATTTAATAGTGTAATTTGCCCTTATTATTTAGAAAACTCTCTTCTCTACTTGCCATTGTAAAATACTTCTCTTCAACAGCTTGAATCTCACTCATATATATAAAATTTTTCTTTTTGTAAACCGTGGCAAGTAACAAAACTTTTTGCATTTACATATCCCTTCATAAACCGTGGAAAATAATATAAACTGTGCTTAGTTACCACGGTTTATGTTCATCTTAGTCACTTTATAAACCGTGCTTACCTGTCACGGTTTATGTGTAAAAAGTAAAACGTGATAACTTATCACGGTTTACATAACAATGAATCAGGACACGTAAGGAAAGGAATTGCAATTGTTGCATTTGAGTAAAGATTTCTCCTAACTATTTCATTTAGATAAATTGTTCAAAATTTTATGTTAGATTTAATTTTTTAAAGAAAAATTTGTAGGACAAAAATAAGAGAAGATTATCTAATAACACATTCTCAATTCTTTGTTTGTTGGAAATTGCTGAACAATAAAAGAGTGCACAATAAAATAGCTAAGCTTGATTTGATTGTTTGAATTGTTTGTTTTGTGAAAAATACAATTGATGTTTAATGATGGCTTCTGATAATACGTTGCTTTTGTGTGTATATATGTGTGTGTACATCACAATACGTAAAATTCTAGTTGCTCTTGAAATTTTGGGAGTAATCACTTAAAATTTTGATATTTATTTATTAATTAGTTTGTTAGTTTTCAAATTTTTAAATGATTAACGTCTAAATCTACAAAATATAATATTTTAGTTTTAATTTAAACTACTAAAACTTAACATATTACTGCCTATTAATACACTAATAGTCTAATATTATTATACAATACATGAATGATACGATCAAATAAATGAATTTAGATTTTTAAAGTAAAAAATTGGTAAAGTAATAAAATAAAAAGTTGATTACTATT
>NC_029776.3:26665746-26677866 GCF_000817695.3 Arachis duranensis
GGCCTCTCAGTTGTACAAACACAAGCAATACAGGCAAGTAATACACAAATAAGGTACAAGTAGAACAAGTAGCACATAATCAGGTAACTTAGCATATATAATGTAGAAATCCAAAACAAATAGGCAAACCCAAACAATTCAAACATATGCAAATGATGAATGCCTGCCCTATGGCTAATGATATCATCTGTCGGTTATCAAGCCAACCCGACGTGTCCGGTAGCTAACCCAGGCACAGTCTCTCTGTTGCGTATTAATATCATTAGAGGGAATATGTTCCCTGACACTATTAGAGGGTATCTGCGTCCTGTCGCCATTAGAGGGTATCTGCGCCCTGTCGCTATTAGAGGGTATCGGTGCCCTGTCACCCTTACAACCAGAGAGTGAACACAAGCATGCTTACATTTAACATTTTCCATCATTATTCATTTATCATATTCGTTCATTTATGATATATGCCTTTATACTCAGCCATAATCCATAATGGCTTTGCCGTAACTCGGCAATAACTCAGCCATCCGGCTCACAGTTCAATCCAGAACTAGCCAATTTATCAACATGGCTCCGCCGTATCCGGCAATAACTCAGCCATCCGGCTCATGGTTCAATCAAGAACCAACCATTTATCAACAATTATAGCCCTTCGGCTCATGGCATACACGGTACTTCCACCGCCATCCTCCATATCTCATATAATCATCTTTGATCATCATTGATCACAACTTTTCCCCTTGCTTCATTCGCAAGTTACCACATCCCCTAGCTCCTTCCTCTTTGCTAGGCATATCATAATGATTTAATACATAAGGGGTGAGATCGGAGGCTTATAAGTATGAGATTTAGCTTTTAAAACTCACAAATCAACTTTGGGATGAAAACAGGGCCACGCGTACGCGTACTCCACGCGCACGCGTGGATGGCCACAAAGCTCATCGACGCGTATGCGTCATACACGTGGACGCACGGATTGAAACACAGCCAGACGACGCGTACACGTCAGCCACGCGTACGCGTGGGTGCATTTGCGCCCCAGGCACAAAATTGGCACAACTTTGGCACAACTCTCGGGAAAATTGCTGGGCATTGGGTGCAGCGCATCGACGCGCACGTGCACACCACGCACACGCGTGGATGGTGCCTTCTTGAAGAGCGACGCATACGCGCCAAGTGCACCTACGCGTGGAGGGTCATTCTGCTAAAAATTTTCTAAGTTAAAAGCTGCATAATTCACAGATTCAACCCCAATCTTCCGACGGACATAACTTTCTCATTTTAAATCGTTTTTTGCCCGTTCTTCAAACGGCATGGACATCCCGGATCCCATTTCACTTTTAAATAAGTTTGGCACAAAACGGAGATCCAGAGTCCAAGTTATATCCCATCAAAGTATGCCCAAAAATCATGTTTTCATACAAAACCACAAGGTGCCCTTTTTAAAACAAGCCATTTTCAACCCTTTTTAAAATCAACCAAAACATGCTAGTTTCAACCCTTTTTGAAATCAATCAAAATATACCAAAAACAACATCAAGCCTCGTCAACTCATACATTAACGCTTTACCACGATTCACAAAACCGCCATATAACCATTTTTACCCACAAATCAACTTTAATCATTTCTCAAGTATATATCACAACATACATATCTCTCATGCATCATCATACCATCAAGGCATCAATAATCATGATCACATATATGACCACATAACATACCTCAACCAAAACCAAACATACCTCATCTATACAATTTCACCCAAAATTACCAATTTCCACACTTCAACTCCTCAAACCTCATTATTCAATAACCAATCCAATCATTCATATATTCATTATCTGAAATTCATCTAATCACTTATGTCATCATACAATGCACACATCAACTTACCTTCCTTACCTCTTTCCAGCCTCTGGCCCAAAATTTACGGCCTCAGGCCCAATTTTACAATTTAAATGCATAAACCACAAATCAATACTCATTACCCAATACATCAAATTTTCAATACACCAAGCATACAAGGCCACACAATTCTCAACCCAATCATTAATTCACATTACATACCAACTATACATATTAGCACCAACCATTTACACAATCCAAACTTAATCCTATAGGCATCTAGCCTAGGAATTCTCATCACACCACACGGTACTTAAATGAAACTTAAACCGTACCTCTTGTAGCCAAATCAATTGAGCCTCTTCTTTGGAAGTCTCCACCAACCTTAGCCCCAAGCCTCACCGAAGCTCCTCAAGCAATACCAATCTCCCAATTGTGCACCAAAACCATCAAATGCACTAACATAACCAATATCACATACATACATCAACCTAGGGCTCATAAAAATGACAATTCACAAGGGTTGGAGGGTTTCTTACCTTAACACACAGACGTTTGTGATGAATATCACCCATGGCTCATATTAGAGCACTCCTAAACAACCAAAATCACAAGGTTTCCTCAAAACCCAAACCAAATTCGAATTTGAAGAGGAAAATGAAAACTGGGAAGAGGACAGTGGATTACTCACCAAAAAACTTAAATATAATTGTAGAGGATGAAAAGAGCGATGCGTGGCTACAAACGGCTCGTCAATCGGAGCTCCGTAGCTCAAGTTATGGTGATTTGAAGATCAAAGAGAGTTAGGTTTTCTCTCTTCTCTTCTCTCTTCCCAATTTCAGCGCCCAACACCCCTTCTTTAGGGAAAAATGAGGTGAAATGCTCATAACTAATATTTATATATGTTGGGTCTTGGGCCCACTTAGGCCCGGTTCACTTATTTTTGTCCGTTGGCCCAATTTTGGACCAAAACCTTTAAGATTAGCGCTCTAAATCGCACTTCAAATATTTCTACCTCCCCTAATTATAATTCCTCATTCCTTAATCTTATTTACTCATAATCAATTTTCTCAACTGCAGTACCAGACAGATCTCAGCTGGTACTTCCGGTCAAAATTCCACTGCGCGCTTTTACGCAGAAAACTATGTTTTCCGACTCGGAAAAATTCACTGAATCCAAATATCATATTTAAATCATCAAATTCCAATTGCCAAATCTTCCAACCATATTCGCTCCTATTTAACTTATTATTTAACTAATTTCGGTTAGACCGGGTATTACATTCTACCCCCCTAACAGAAATTTTTGCCCTCGAAAATTCCATCCATCAATACGAGTACGCGAGCATAGTCTGCCTTTATATCAAATGCATAACAGTTCCAAAGTCCTTTTTACTCTGCACGCTTCCGTTGCCGCGCTCTGATTTCTCTATCCCTGAGGGTCTCGGTCGTTCGTTCAACGCCGACCAACAGCCTCGTCCCCTACTTTTACCGTCTCATCAACTCACACCTTATTAAATCTCAAATCATGTTGTCAATAAGATTGCCATCATCGTTAATCATAGCCATTATCCCACATCACTATAATCAATCAACGATCATCACCACACCTTAATCATACTCCATCACTATCCTCTCTCTCTTTCTGCCAAGCCAATTCCTCTAATCACAGTTCAACTCCAAGCATAATCTCCAAACTTACTTTCTTATTCTCAAACCCTCAAATTTCTTCATGACTTGTTGATATAAAATCTCTGGCTTATCAATCAAAAACCCCTTTCATTTCTAGAAATCAAATGAGTTTGGAATAGCAAGTTAACAAAATCATAAGAGTCCGCATTTTCTTTAATAATCTATAAAAGCATTCACTCTTTCAAATTCTTGGGGAAAAATTTTCAACAGTACCTCCCCAAAAATTGGAGTTTACCACCTGTCACGGGTTCCCTCAAACCAATCTCAGTACCGCATCAACATTTCGATTTAATGGTTTTCACATTCGTCTTTAGAAACCAATCATTATAAATCTCAATCTAAATCCAAGGTCACTATGACCAATCATCATAGTACTCATCTCTCAAACACGACAACTTGCACTTTCTCATTATCTAAATCCAATTGTGCATCAATGATAATTTCCTCATCCGCTTTAAAACCATCAAAGCTCACAGCCGCAATCAATTCCAACTATTTGGGGATCATTACTTGCAGTAACCCGCTTAACCCTTCTAGTATTCAAACATAAGATACTATAGTAAACTTTTACAACTCCTATTCGTAGCTATCATGTGTTACTGCTTCCACAAGTTTCCGCTGCTTTATTCTGATCTCTCGTCTAGTACGAGCTCTATCACTTACTCCCTCAAGTACTCAACCACAATTTAGCATGACTGGAATTCAATAGATTTCTATATATGATAGCCAAAACCACATACCAACTTAATCGTACTTTTAACGTGTTGTTACCAATCTTTCGCTTACCAATTCCCAAACCGTCGGATCTAACGGTATCACCCGTTGTTGTAGTGAACACACGACCTTGTTGTTGGTCCTTGGTAGTATTCCGGTTGACCTTCTTAGGACGTTTCTAGGACACATGTCCAACTCCTCTACAACCATGGAAAAGTCCCAATCTACCTCGACACGGAGTTCCCGGATGATGGCTTTGACATCGCCCACCGGTCATTCCACTCTGAGGTTGCTTTCTGTTAAAGGCCTACCAAATCATTTATGCTCACCAAACCTTCTATTAAGATAACTTAGGGTTATCTAGAACAGATCATAATTTTTCATTCGACCATGTATTATGAGTGAATACCAGCCTTCAGCATTATCTAAAGTGGTAAAGAATTAAGTTATTAGTTTTCTTATTACCTCAGGTATGAAAATCGGACCTGGCAGTCTCCCGTTCCTTCCGGTGTGGGCAATCTCTGACCAAATGTCCTAGCTTTCCGCAATAAACTCTTGACCCCTTGTTGGGTATTCTTGATTGTGCTCCCTGTGTTGGGACTCCCGACGGTCATTCTTCACCTCAACAGCCTTCCTCACACATTCTTCAGCAATACGGCTCTTGTTCACAAGTTCGGAGAAGACCCTAATCTCCATCGGTCCAACGGAGCTCAAGATTTCACTTCGATGTCCTCCCTCATACTTAATACACTTCCATTCCTCGAAGTCTCCCGGGGTTCCTTGACACATACGAAAAAACCTGAATAACTCCTCAAATTTATCCGTATACTCAGATACGGACATTGTACCCTGCTTCAGCTATAGTAATTCAAGTTCCTTGACCGTTCTAGCAGAATTTGGGAAGTACTTCTTATAAAATTCCACTTGGAAGGCACCCCAGGTGATAGGATCATTCCCCTGCTGCAGGAGACGTCGAGCCCCTTGCCACCAATGCAATGCTTCTCCCGTGAGCAGATAGGTAGCAAATTCAACACACTGCTCTTCAGGCACTAACTGCGCTTGCAGTGCTCGCTCCATGGCCTGAAACCAGGTGTCAGCTTCAGTCGAATTAGTGGTTCCCTTGAACTTAGGTGGATTAACCTTTAAGAAAGTTGCCAGTGTCATCGGGCCCTGAGCTCCACTTCCGCCATTGCCATTATTGTTTATCTGTTGCCTAAGAGCCTCCGCAGTGGCCTTCATAGTAGCAGCCATATTCTCCAACGCCGCCATAAGTTTTACCGGGTTATTCGGGTTGATTTCCGGTTCCTGAGTACTAGTACGATCTCTCTCACGTCCCCGACCAGGTCCATGAGGCGCCATCTGGTTCCTATACACACCAAACAATCGATATCAAGTTGATCAGTCTCAATATCAGAAGTATAGTGCTTCAAAGTACCAAAGGTACACTCATGAACTTCATGCTAGATGTATCGGTTAGATACCCTAATTAGCACAGGCATAGACTCAGAGTATGCATTGAAGCATAAGCAGTTCCATCCTTCAGGCTCACGAGGACGAACTGCTCTGATACCATAATGTAACACCCTAATATTCAAATCCTTATGCTCGAGTCATAAGTCAATGATATTACAGTGGTACGACTCTCAGGTGGATTTTTAATATATAAATATAGGTAATTTTCGAAAGGAGTATTAATCGAGAAGCCTAAAAAGAGTAGAAATAAAATCGCGAAGACGTATCACTCAGGTTTCGACAACGAAAAGTTAAACTGTTAAGCTGAACGCGATATACAGACAAGGCATAAAGGAGATTAAGAGATAGATAACAGATAGATATTTATAGCATAAGTAAATAGCCACTAGTCGCGATCCGCGGAGTTTAGGCCGGCTAGGGTACAGTATGAAAGCAGTTAACAACAGTATATCCTAATCTCTCCCAAAGGAAACGTAAGAGCCTCTATAGGCAAGTTCCAAAAGAGTTCAATACATAATATAATCTTTTCAAAATAAAGGTGGAGAGATTCTAAGAAAAACACAAAGTAGAGAAAATAAATATCTTCGCCGTCTCTCAAGTGAACCACAGCTCACTCTGAGCACCTGGACCTGTATCTGAAAAATAAGAGATATATACGAAATGAGAACCCCGGGCCCATGGGTTCCCAGTACGGTAAAAGTGCAAAAAAAATACAATGCACTGCAATAAAAATTCACTAGGCAATCCTAAACTTCTTCACCAATTATCCAGCCTAGATTCTCACTAATCCATGAATAGGCAACTGTCGTAAGGGGATACTAAATCTAGTTCATGTTACACATGTTTCCCAACTCGCTGACTCTTCCACGAATCAGACTCAGAATCATAAGCAAAACCATCACCAGTTGTTCTGCCTCAGCAACACTATATCAGTACATCATACCCTCGCCTGGAGCTAGTGAAATCGCATCACTGCGTCTACCCAGGGGGCTCAAAGTATCTCATCCAATGATCATCATCATCATGCAATCACATCATTAATTCATCTCATCAAGAACAGCCCTCAACCTCCACCGACACCAACATGAGTGGCCTCTCAGTTGTACAAACACAAGCAATACAGGCAAGTAATACATAATTAAGGTACAAGTAGAACAAGTAGCACATAATCAGGTAACTTAGCATATATAATGTAGAAATCCAAAACAAATAGGCAAACCCAAACAATTCAAACATATGCAAATGATGTATGCCTGCCCTATGGCTGATGATATCATCTGTCGGTTATCAAGCCAACCCGACGTGTCCGGTAGCTAACTCGGGCACAGTCTCTCTATTGCGTATTAATATCATTAGAGGGAATATGTGCCCTGACACCATTAGAGGGTATCTGCGCCCTGTCGCCATTAGAGGGTATCGGTGCCCTGTCACCCTTACAACCAGAGAGAAAACACAAGCATACATACATTCAACATTTTCTATCATTATTCATTTATCATATTCGTTCATTTATAATATATGCCTTTATATCAGCCATAATCCATAATGGCTTTGCCGTAACTCGGTAATAACTCAGCCATCCGGCTCACAATTCAATCCAAAACTAGCCAATTTATCAACATGGCTCTGCCGTATCCGGTAATAACTCAGCTATCTGGCTCATGGTTCAATCACGAACCAACCATTTATCAATAATTATAGCCCTT
Source organism: Arachis duranensis (assembly GCF_000817695.3). Taxonomy (NCBI): domain Eukaryota; kingdom Viridiplantae; phylum Streptophyta; class Magnoliopsida; order Fabales; family Fabaceae; genus Arachis; species Arachis duranensis. The sequence goes on from NC_029776.3 coordinate 26,673,169, forward strand.
CAGCTCATGCCATACACGGTACTTCCACCGCCATCCTCCATATCTCATATAATCATCTTTGATCATCATTGATCACAACTTTTCTCCTTGCTTCATTCGCAAGTTACCACATCCCCTAGCTCCTTCCTCTTTGCTAGGCATATCATAATGATTTAATACATAAGGGGTGAGATTGGAGGCTTAGAAGTATGAGATTTAGCTTTTAAAACTCACAAATCAACTTTGGGATGAAAATAAGGCCACGCGTACGCGTACTCCACGCGCACGCGTGGATGGACACAAAGCTCATCGACGCGTATGCGTCATACACGTGGACGCACGGATTGAAACACAGCCAGACGACCTGTACGCGTCAGCCACGCGTACGCGTGGGTGCATTTGCGCCCCAGGCACAAAACTGGCACAACTCTCGGGAAAATGGCTGGGCATTGGGTGCAGCGCATCGACGCGCACGCGCACACCACGCGCACGCATGGATGGTGCCTTCTTGAAGAACGACGCATACGCGCCAAGTGCGCCTACGCGTGGAGGGTCATTCTGCTAAAAATTTTCTAAGTTAAAAGCTGCAGAATTCACAGATTCAACCCCAATCTTCCGACGAACATAACTTTCTCATTTTAAATCGTTTTTCCCCCGTTCTTCGAATGGCATGGACATCCCGGATCCAATTTCACTTCTAAACAAGTTTGGCACAAAACAGAGATCCAGAGTCCAAGTTATGTCCCATCAAAGTATTCCCAAAAACCATATTTTCATACAAAACCACAAGGTGCCCTTTTCAAAACAAGTCATTTTCAACCCTTTTTAAAATCAACCAAAACATGCTAGTTTCAACCCTTTTTGAAATCAATCAAAATATACCAAAATCAACATCAAGCCTCCTCAACTCATACATTAAGGCTTTGCCACGATTCACAAAATCGCCATATAACCATTTTTACCCATTTCAAACAAATGGCTAAATTACAAACACATTAACATGTCATACATCTTTCCTCATCCCAATTTCCAACAATACTATTTTCAATCAATCATCATTACACATAATCAATATTATACTCACTGTCACATGGTTTCACCCACAAATCAACCTTAATCATTTCTCAAGTATATATCACAACATACATATCTCTCATGCATCATCATACCATCAAGGCATCAATAATCATGATCACATATATGACCATATAACATACCTCAACCAAAACCAAACATACCTCATCTATACAATTTCACCCAAAATTACCAATTTCCACACTTCAACTCCTCAAACCTCATTATTCAATAACCAACCCAATCATTCATATATTCATTATCTGAAATTCATCCAATCACTTGTGTCATCATACAACACACACATCAACTTACCTTCCTTACCTCTTTCCGGCCTCTGGCCCAAAATTTACGACCTCCAGCCCAATTTCACAATTCTCAACCCAATCATTAATTCACATTACATACCAACTATGAATATTTGTACCAACCATTTACACAATCCAAACTTAATCCTACGGGCATCTAGCCTAGAAATTCTCATCACACCACACGGTACTTAAATGAAACTTAAACCGTACCTCTTGTAGCCAAATCAATTGAGCCTCTTCTTTGGAAGTCTCCACCAACCTTAGTCCCAAGCCTCACCAAAGCTCCTCAAGCAATACCAATCTCCTAATTGTACACCAAAACCATCAAATGCACTAACATAACCAATATCACATACATACATCAACCTAGGACTCATAAAAATGACAATTCACAAGGGTTGGAGAGTTTCTTACCTTAACCCACTGAAGTTTGTGATGAATATCACCCATGACTCATACTAGAGCACTCCTAAACAACCAAAATCACAAGGTTTCCTCAAAACCCAAACCAAATTCGAATTTGAAGAAGAAAATGAAAAATGGGCAGAGGACAATGGATTACTCACCACAAAACTTAGATAGAATTGTAGAGGATGAGAAGAGCGACGCGTGGCCGCAAACGGCTCATCAATCGGAGCTCCGTAGCTCAAGTTATGGTGATTTGAAGATCAAAGAGAGTTAGATTTTCTCTCTTCTCTTCTCTCTTCCCAATTTCAGTGCCCAACACACCTTCTTTAGGGCAAAATGAGTTAAAATACTCATAACTAATATTTATATATGTTGGATCTTGGGCCCACTTAGGCCCGGTTCACTTATTTTTGTCCGTTGGCCCAATTTTGGACCAAAACCTTTAAGATTATCGCTCTAAATCGCACTTCAAATATTTCTACCTCCCCTAATTATAATTCCTCATTTCTTAATCTTATTTACTCATAATCAATTTTCTCAGCTGCAGTACTAGACAGATCTCAGCCGGTACTTCCGGTCAAAATTCCACTACGCGCTTTAACGTAGAAAACTATGTTTTCCGACTCGAAAAAATTTACTAAATCCAAATATCATATTTAAATCATCAAATTCCAATTGCCAAATCTTCTAATCATATTTGCTCCTATTTAACTTATTATTTAATTAATTTTGATTAGACCGGGTATTACATGGGCAACATTATGTAGATTGAAAATAAATTGAATTTCGTAACTTTAAATTTGATTTGTACAAAATTCAATATTTGAAATTATAATTTTTGAAATCTACTCAATTATTAGCCCTTATAAATTCGGAGCACCTAGATCATAGATAGTCAAAAGTTTTTATAATTTAGCTATTCGTACGAGAAAATACTTAGTTAATTTTAACTTGAATTAACTAATATCACAAAAATATGTCTTCGAGTGGGAGAGGTAGGAGGCCGAGCAAGGGAAAAGATAGATCTACCATCAATGTCACAAGCGAATCAATAGAGTCTTGTGTAAACATCATGGACAAGAATAGGACAAAGCAGATGAAAAGAATGCTCAAACAAATAATAGATACTTCATCAAGGTAACCAGTCCAATTTTATTGTACAACTAAATATGGTCATTAACTGTGCTAAGAGAAATACCAATGTCTAAGGAAGGCTCTGCTAGGGTTTCTAAGCAAGAAGAAGACTTGGTGCAGCATAGCACCAAAAAAGTGAAAACGCGTGCCAGCGTTGATCTTAATCAACCAAGCGAGGACATGGAAGTTACTGGTCCTTGTGATGGAAATAAGTCGGGAGCTTCCAAAATCTCGTATAAGGATACGCTCCTCACCGTGGCAGGCTCTATCATTGAGGATGAGCATGTTGACATGGAAGAGGTTAATGAAGACATATCAGATCCAGAGAATAGATGGTACCAAGATGCGGATAAAGAAACCCATGAAGAGGAACCGTTCAATCCTTGTCCCACCATTCCTATTTCGAAGGAAGAGTTCGACGAGTGGTGTAAACCATGGAGATCCGCACTCTATGTCAAGCTTTTGGGCAAAAGAGTTGGCTTAGGATTTATGGAACAACGATTAAAGAGAGACTGGGGTAAGAAAGGCTCTATTAATGTTATTGATATGGATCGTGATTATTTTTTGGTTCACTTTGCAGATACGAAAGACTACTCTTATGCTTTAATGGAAGGACCTTGGATGATTGCCGGACACTATCTCATTGTGCAAAGATGGCGACCTTTTTTCTTGGAATCTGAGAAAGTAGTGAGGAAAATTGCTGCCTGGATTCAGATACCAAACCTCCCTATTGAGCTCTATAACCAGAAATTTCTATGGAGAGTTGGGTCTACTATTGGTCACATGCTCAAAATTGATCGGTCAACCTCAATCCATTCTAGAGGACGCTTTGCTAGGATTTGTGTCAAAATTGATCTTGCCAAAAAACTGGTCCCTAGGATCTCGGTTCTTGGATCAGAACTCTATATTGAATATGAAGGACTGCACCAAATTTGCTTCTCTTGCGGCAAGTATGGTCACAGGTCTGATTTGTGCACTGATGAGTGGCGGACGAAATTGTGATCCTCAAAGTTGGTCTCTTTGTACTTGTATGAAATTTAAATATTGGCTCTATCAAGAATACCCCAAAGAGATCATGGTATGATGAATTGGGATCTTAATAATCCCTGGTAATGGCACCAACAGCTTAGTGTTGTTCTTGGACCAAAAGAGTTACAAGCACTATTAGAGAATCTCACAACTCCGTTCAACTAACCAGCAAGTGCACTGGGTCATCCAAGTAATACCTTACGTGAGTAAGGGTCGATCCCACGGAGATTGTTGGTATGAAGCAAGCTATGGTCACTTTGTAAATCTCAGTTAGGCAGATTAAATGGTTTATGATAAGTTCGAAAATAAATAATAAACAGAAAATAAAATAGTAAATAGTTACTCATATAATTCCATGGCGAAAATTTCAGATAGGCATATGGAGATGCTGTGCTCCTCTCGAATCTCTACTTTCTTATTACATTCATCCAATTTCTTCTTACTCCTTTCCATGGCAAGCTGTATGTAGGGCATCACCGTCGTTAATGGCTACTTTTCATCCTCTCGGGAAAATGGTCCTATGCGCTGTCACTGCATGGCTAATCGTCTGGAGGCATCACCCTTGTCGATGGCTACATCCCATCCTCTCAGTGAAAATGGTCCAAATGCTCTGTCACAGCACGGCTAATCATCTATCGGTTCTCAATCAGGTTGGAATAGAATCCCTTGATTCTTTTGCGTCTGTCACTAACGCCCAGCCTTCAGGAGTTTGAAGCTCGTCACAGTCATTCAATACCGGAATCCTACTCGGAATACCACAAAC
>NC_029776.3:26677873-26679273 GCF_000817695.3 Arachis duranensis
GGCCTAAGGTAGAACGGAAGTGGTTGTCAGTCACGCGCGTTCATAGGTGAGAATGATGATGAGTGTCACGGATCATCACATTCATCAAGTTGAAGTGCAACGTATATCTTGGAATAAGAATAAAAGAGAATCGAATAGAAAGTAATAGTAATTGTATTAAAACTTGAGGTACAGCAGAGCTCCACACCCTTAATCTATGGTGTATAGAAACTCCACCGTTGAAAATACATAAGTGAAAGGTTCAGGCATGGCCGAATGGCCAGCCCCCAAAATGTGATCAATGGCCTCCTAAGATGAAGAATAAAACAAAACTGAGACCAAAGATGAAACATGGTCAAAAGACGACTAATACACTAGTAAAAAGTCTTATTTATACTAAACTAGCTACTACGGTTTACAGAGGTAAGTAATTGATGCATAAATTCATTTCTGGAGCCCACTTGGTGTATGCTTGGGCTGAGCTTAATCTATCCACGAGCTGAGGCTTTTATTGGAGTTGAACGCCAAGTTATAGCGTGTTTCTGGCGTTCAACTCCGGGTTGTGACGTGTTTCTGGCGTTTAACTCCAGATAGCAGCATGTACTTGGCGTTGAGCGCCACTTTACGTCGTTAATTCTCGAATAAAGTATCGACTATTATATGTTGTTGGAAAGCTCTGGATGTCTACTTTCTAACACCGTTGAGAGCACGTCATTTGGAGTTCTGTAGCTCCAGAAAATCCATTTTGAGTGCAGGGAGGTCAGATTCTAACAGCATCAGTAGTCCTTTTGTCAGCCTCCTTATCAGAGTTTTGCTCAAGTCCCTCAATTTCAGCCAGAAAGTACCTGAAATCACAAAAAAACACACAAACTCATAGTGAAGTCCAGAAATGTGAATTTAACGTAAAAACTAATGAAAACATCCCTAAAAGTAGCTTGAACTTACTAAAAACTACCTAAAAACAATGCCAAAAAGCGTATAAATTATCCGCTCATCACAACACCAAACTTAAATTGTTGCTTGTCCCCAAGCAACTGAAAATCAAATAGGATAAAAAGAAGAGAATATACTATAAATTCCAAAATATCAACGAATATTAATTCTAATTAGATGAGCGGGACTTGTAGCTTTTTGCTTCTGAATAGTTTTGGCATCTCACTTTTTCCTTTGAAGTTCAGAATGATTGGCTTCTCTAGAAACTTAGAATTTCGGATAGTGTTATTGACTTTCCTAGTTAAACATGTTGATTCTTGAACACAGCTACTTATGAGTCTTGGCCGTGGCCCTAAGCATTTTGTTTTCCAGTATTACCACCGGATACATAAATGCCACAGACACATGATTGGGTGAACCTTTTCAGATTGTGACTCAGCATTGCTAGAGTCCCCAGTTAGAGGTGTCCAGAGCTCTTAAGCACACTC
>NC_029776.3:26680001-26681084 GCF_000817695.3 Arachis duranensis
TGACGTGTTTTGGGCGTTCAACTCCGGATACTGACGTTTTTCTGGCGTTTAACTCCAGACAGCAGCATGAACTTGGCGTTTAATGCCAAGTTACGTCGTTTATCCTTGCGCAAAGTATGGACTATTATATATTGCTGGAAAGCCCTGGATGTCTACTTTCCAACGCTATTGAGAACGCGCCAATTGGACTCCGGTAGCTCCAGAAAATCCATTTCGAGTGCAGGGAGGTCAGGATCCAACAGCATCAGCAGTCCTTTTTCAGCCTAAGTCAGATTTTTGCTCAGCTCTCTCAATTTCAGCCAGAAAATACCTGAAATCACAGAAAAACACACAAACTCATAGTAAAGTCCAGAAATATGATTTTTGCCTAAAAACTAATATTATTTTACTAAAAACTAACTGAAACATGCTAAAATCTACATGAAATTACCCCCAAAAAGCGTACAAAATATCCGCTCATCATATTGTGAGATAATTCTTTGGACTCGGGTTCATACTTTGATCATGGTTCCTAGTGATCCATGCATTGGCATAGAACTCTTGAACCATTAAGATTCCGACTTGTTGCACGGGTTGGTTAGGACTTCCCAACCTCTTCTTCGGATCTCATGTCGGATCTCCGGATACTCATTTTTCTTGAGCTTGAAAGGGACCTCAGGGATCACCTTCTTCTTTGCCACAACATCATAGAAGTGGTCTTAATGGCTTTTGGAGATGAATCTTTCCATCTCCCATGACTCGGAGCTGGAAGCTTTGTCTTCCCTTTTCCTTTTCTAGAGGATTCTCCGGCCTTAGGTGCCATTGATGGTAATAGAAAAACAAAAAGCTTATGCTTTTACCACACCAAACTTAAAATATTGCTCGCCCTTGGACAAGAGAAGAAAAAAGAGAAGAAGAAGAAGAAGAAGAAAATATGGTGGAGAGAGAGAGAGAGAAGGTGTTTCGATCAAGGTAAGGAAGAGGGGGTTGTGTTGTGTGAAAATGAAGTGGAATGGAGGGGTTTATATAGGAAAAGGGGAGAGGGTAGGTTCGGCCATTTTAGGGTGGGTTTGGGTGGGAAAGTGTTTTTGAATTTTGAAGGTG
>NC_029776.3:26681261-26682377 GCF_000817695.3 Arachis duranensis
ATGGGGAAGAGTGTTATAGGATTAGGAGGTAAGGTGGGAATATGTTAGGTGGGGATCCTGTGGGGTCCACAGATCCTGAGATGATTCTTGGGGTCCACAAATCCTGAGGTGATCCTGTGGGGTCCACAGATCCTGAGGTGTCAAGGAATTACATCCCTGCACCAAATAGGCATGTAGAATGCCTTTGCATACCTTTCTGGCATTTAAACGCCGAGGTGATGCACGTTCTGGGCGTTCAACGCCCATGTGTAGCATGTTTCTGGCGTTGAACGCCAGTTCCATGTTTGTTACTGGCGTTCAGTGCCAGCTTTTCTCAAGGCACATTCTTGGCGTTCAAACGCCAGAATGTTGCTTGTTTCTGGCGTTTAACGCCAGATTCATGCTCTGTTCTGGCGTTGAACGCCAGCCAGATGCTTTTTACTGGCGTTGAACGCCAGTCTGTCCTCCCTCCAGGGTGTGATTTTTCTTCTGCTGTTTTTGATTCTGTTTTTAATTTTTATATTTTTTTTGTGACTCCACATGATCATGTACCTAATAAAACACAAAATAAAATAAAATAAAATAAAATAAAAATTAGATAAATAAAATTGGGTTGCCTCCCAACAAGTGCTCTTTTAATGTCATTAGCTTGACAATGGGCTCTCATAGAGCCACAAGGTGATCAGGTCAATGTTGTATAGTCCCAACACCAAACTTAGAGTTTGGATATGGGGTCTTAACACCAAACTTAGTGCTTGGTTGTGGCCTCCCAACACCAAACTTAGAGTTTGACTGTGGGGGCTCTTCTTGACTCTGAACTGAGAGAAGCTCTTTGTGCTCACTCTCTTTTGTCACAGAGGGATGGCCATGTGTCTTAAACACAAGGTAGTCCCCATTCAATTGAAGGACTAATTCACCTCTGTTGACATCTATCATAGCTCCTGCTGAGGCTAGGAAAGGTCTTCCAAGGATGATACACTCATCCTCTTCCTTCCTAGTGTCTAAGATTATGAAATCAGCAGGGATGTAAAGGCCTTCAACCTTTACTAACACGTCCTCTACTACTCCATAAGCTTGTCTTAATGACTTGTCTGCCAATTGTAATGAGAACAAGGCAGATTGTACCTCAATGATCCT
>NC_029776.3:26682588-26683275 GCF_000817695.3 Arachis duranensis
AAGGGAGGTTCACTTTCCCAAGTCTCATTACCAAACAACTTGGCATTCAGCTTCATGATAGCTCCTAAATATTGAGCAACTTGCTCTCCAGTCACATCTTCATCCTCTTCAGAGGAAGAATAGTCTTCAGAGCTCATGAATGGCAGAAGGAGATTTAATGGAATCTCTATGGTCTCTATATGAGCCTCAGATTCCTTTGGATCCTTAGTAGGAAACTCCCTCTAGCTTGAGAGACGTCCCAGGAGGTCCTCCTCACGGATTTTCGTCATCCTCCTCCCTTGTGCATTCGGCCATATTAAGCACATCAATGGCCTTGCACTCTCCTTTTGGATTCTCTTCTGTATTGCTTGGGAGAATACTGGGAGGAATTTCAATGACTTTCTTACTCAGCTGGCCCACTTGTGCCTCTAGATTTCTGATGGAGGATCTTGTTTCACTCATGAAACTGAAAGTGACTTTTGACAGATCAGAGACTAAATTGGCTAAATTAGAAGTGTTTTGTTCAGAATTCTCTGTCTGTTGCTGAGAAGATGATGGAAAAGGCTTGCTATTGCTCAGCCTATTGCGTCCACCATTGTTAAAGCCTTGTTGAGGCTTTTGTTGATCCTTCCATGAGAAATTTGGATGATTTCTCCATGATGAATTATAGGTGTTTCCATAAGGTTCACCCATGTAATTTACCTCTGC
>NC_029776.3:26683402-26683744 GCF_000817695.3 Arachis duranensis
GATGCATGTTGCAATCCATTCAGATTTTGAGAGATTATGTTGACCTGTTGAGTCAACACTTTGTTCTGAGCCAATATGGCATTCAGAGCATCAATCTCAAGAACTCCTTTCTTCTGAGGTATCCCATTATTCACAAAATTCCTCCCAGAAGTACATGAATTGGTTATTTGCAACCATGTCAATTAGTTCTTGAGCTTCTGCAGGCGTTTTCTTTAGGTGAATTGATCCACCTGCAGAATGGTCCAATAACATTTTCGAAAATTCAGATAGACCATAATAGAATATATCTAATATGGTCCATTCTGAAAACATGTCAGATGGACACCTTTTGGTCAGCTGCTT
>NC_029776.3:26683778-26686833 GCF_000817695.3 Arachis duranensis
CTGCTTGTATCTTTCCCAAGCTTCATAGAGGGATTCACCATCTTTTTGTTTGAAGGTTTGAACATCCACTCTCAGCTTGCTCAGCTTTTGAGGAGGAAAGAATTTATCCAAGAAGGCCGTGACCAGCTTCTCCCAGGAGTCCAGGCTATCCTTAGTTGTGAATCCAACTATATTCTAGCTCTGTCTCTTACAGCAAAAGGGAAAAGCATGAGCCTGTAGACTTCAGGATCTACTCCATTCGTCTTAACAGTCTCACAAATCTGCAAGAACTCAGTTAAAAACTGGTAAGGATCTTCAGACGGAAGTCCATAAAACTTGCAGTTCTGTTGCATTAAAGCAACTAATTGAGGCTTAAGCTCAAAATTATTGGCTCCAATGGCAGGAATGGAGATGCTTCTTCCATCAAATTTGGACGTTGGTTTTGTGAAGTCACCAAGGACCCTTCTTGCATTATCATTATTGGGTTCGGCTGCCATCTCCTTCTCTTGTTCGAAAATTTCTGAAAAGTTACTTCTGGATTGTTGTAATTTAGCCTCTCTTAGTTTCCTCTTCAGAGTCCTTTCAGGTTCAGGATCAGCTTTAACAAGAGTGCTTTTGTCCTTGTTCCTGCTCATATGAGAGGGAAGAAAATAAGAAAAGAAAGAGGAATCCTCTATGTCACAGTATAGAGATTCCTTTATGTTAGTAGAAAAAAAAGAAAGGGGAGAAGAGTGAAGAAGAGTGGGTTCGGATATTTAGATGAAGAGAGGTGAAGAGAAGTGTTAATAAATAAATAATTAAATAGAATAAGAGAGAAGAGATAGAAAATTTGAAAATAATTTTAAAAAGGGGTTAGTAATTTTCGAAAATTAGAGATAAGATAAGATTAAAATTAAAATTTTTAAAAAAAGAATTTTTGAAAAAGAGATGAGATATTTTCGAAAATTAGAGAGGGAAAAGTAGTTAGGTGGTTTTGAAAAAGATAAGAAAAAACAAAAAGTCAAATAGTTAGTTGAAAAAGATATTTAAAATCAAATTTGAAAAGATAAGATGATAAGAAGATAGATAAGATCTTGAAATTCAATTTTGAAAAGATTAGGAGTTAGAAAAGATTTTTTTGAAATTGATTTTGAAAAAGATATGATTTGAAAAAGATAAGGTTGAGATTTGTTTTGAAAAAGACTTGATTTTTTTTTAAATTAAAATTGATTACTTGACTAACAATAAACTAAAAGATATGATTCTAGAATTTAAAGATTGAACCTTTCTTAACAAGAAAGTAACAAACTTCAAATTTTTGAATCAATCACATTAATTGTTAGTGAATTTTCGAAAATATGATATAAAGATAAGAAAAAGATTTTGAAGATATTTTGAAAAAGATTTTTGAAATTTTCGAAAAATAGAAAAAAATAAAAAAGATATAATTTTTGAAAAAGATTTTGAAAAGATAAGATTTTTAAAATTGAAAATTTGACTTGACTTGTAAGAAACAACTAATTTTGAAAATTTTTGACTAAGTCAACTCAAATTTTCGAAAATTTGGAGGGAAATAAGGAAAAGATATTTTTTTCTTTCGAAAATTTGGAGGGAAATAAGGAAAAGATAATTTTTTTATTTTTGAATTTTTTTGATGAGAGAGAAAAACACAATTATGACCCAAAACATGAAAATTTTGGATCAAAACCAATTATGCATGCAAGAACACTATGAATGTCAAGATGAACACCAATAACACTTTGAAGATCATGATGAACATCAAGAACATATTTTTTTTGAAAAATTTTTGATGCAAAGAAAACATGCAAGACACCAAACTTAGAAATCTTTAATGCATGGACTCTAACAAACGAACAATGCATATGAAAAACAACAAACAACACAAAACAAGAAAACATCAAGATAAAATAAGAAGACTTACCAAGAACAACTTGAAGATCATGAAGAACACCATGAATGCATGAATTTTTTGAAAAAATGCAAGAACAATATGAATATGCAATTGACACCAAACTTAAAAATTGACTCAAGACTCAAACAAGAAACACAAAATATTTTTGGTTTTTTATATTTTATGATTTTTTTGTATTTTTATTATTTTTTCAAAAATATTTTTGGAAAAACGAAAAAGAAAAGAAAATTTTGAAAAAGATTTTTGAAAAATTTTGAAAAGAAAATTACCTAATCTGAGCAACAAGATGAACCGTCAGTTGTTCATACTCGAACAATCCCCGGCAACGGCGCCAAAAACTTGGTGAACGAAATTGTGATCCTCAAAGTTGGTCTCTTTGTACTTGTATGAAATTTAAATAATGGCTCTATCAAGAATACCCCAAAGAGATCATGGTATGATGAATTGGGATCTTAATAATCCCTGGTAATGGCACCAACAGCTTAGTGTTGTTGTTGGACCAAAAGAGTTACAGGCACTATTAGAGAATCTCACAACTCCGTTCAACTAACCAGCAAGTGCACTGGGTCGTCCAAGTAATACCTTACGTGAGTAAGCGTCGATCCCACGGAGATTGTTGGTATGAAGCAAGCTATGGTCACTTTGTAAATCTCAGTTAGGTAGATTAAATGGTTTATGATAAGTTCGAAAATAAATAATAAACAGAAAATAAAATAAGATAGAAATACTTATGTAAAACAATAGTGGGAATTTCAGAGAGGCGTATGGATATGCTGTGCTCCTCTTGAATCACTATTTTCTTATTACATTCATCCAATCCTTCTTACTCCTTTCCATGGCAAGCTGTATGTAGGGCGTCACCGTCGTCAATGGCTACTTTTCATCCTCTCAGGAAAATGGTCCTATACGCTGTCACTGCATGGCTAATCGTCTGGAGGCATCACCCTTGTCGATGGCTACATCCCATCCTCTCAGTGAAAATGGTCCAAATGCTCTGTCACAGCACGGCTAATCATCTGTCGGTTCTCAATCAGGTTGGAATAGAATCCCTTGATTCTTTTGCGTCTGTCACTAACGCCCAGCCTTCAGAAGTTTGAAGCTCATCACAGTCATTCAATACCGGAATCCTACTCGGAATACCATAGACAAGGTTAGACTTTCCGG
>NC_029776.3:26686868-26691411 GCF_000817695.3 Arachis duranensis
TAATTGTATTGAAACTTGAGGTACAGCAGAGCTCGACACCCTTAATCTATGGTGTGTAGAAACTCTACCGTTGAAAATACATAAGTGAAAGGTTTAGGCATGACTGAATGGCCAGCCCCCAAAACGTGATCAATGGCCTCCTAAGATGAAGAATAAAACAAAACTGAGACCAAAGATGAAACGTGGTCAAAAGACGACTAATACACTAGTAAAAAGTCTTATTTATACTAAACTAGCTACTACGGTTTACAGAGGTAAGTAATTGATGCATAAATTCACTTCCGGGGCCCACTTGGTGTATGCTTGGGCTGAGCTTGATCTATCCACGAGCTGAGGCTTTTATTGGAGTTGAACGCCGAGTTATAGCGTGTTTCTGGCGTTCAACTCCGGGTTGTGACGTGTTTCTGGCGTTTAACTCCAGACAATAGCATGTACTTGGCGTTGAGCGCCACTTTACGTCGTCAATTCCCGAATAAAGTATGGACTATTATATATTGCTGGAAAGCTCTGGATGTCTACTTTTCAACGCCGTTAAGAGCGCGCCATTTGGAGTTCTATAGCTCCAGAAAATCCATTTTGAGTGCAGGGAGGTCAGATTCCAACAGCATCAGTAGTCCTTTTGTCAGCCTCCTTATCAGAGTTTTGCTCAAGTCCCTCAATTTCAGCCAGAAAGTACCTGAAATCACAGAAAAACACACAAACTCATAGTGAAGTCCAGAAATGTGAATTTAACATAAAAACTAATGAAAACATCCCTAAAAGTAGCTTAAACTTACTAAAAACTACCTAAAAACAATGCTAAAAAGCGTATAAATTATCCACTCATCAATGAGCCGGTGGGAAAGATGGCGGGCCAGGAAGCCAGCACGGAAGGAAACACTATGATTTCCGAAGATCCACCTTCCGTCGAAACTGAGAACCGAAATGGAAAGAATCAAGATTCTAGTGGTGGTAATCAAGGGAATCAAATTTCCCCTGATTTTGGGCCATGGATGTTAGTTAAACGTAACTTTAGGCGGAAAAAGGGCATGAATAATCAAGGAAATATTGGAGGCATGATTGGTTAAGATCTACCTAATAATCAGGAAAGAGAATATGAGGAAGATATGCCCACCAATGCTAATGGCTCCCGTTTTATTACTTTGAATGAGGAAGGAGTAAATTCATCGTCTAAGAATTCCATGCAAGAGGAAGCCATTATAGCTTCAAGTGGGCCCGAGGCATAAAAGGCCTTGATTGTAAATAATAAGAGTCAAATCATTCAAAAAAAAAGTCTTACGGGCTGGTGCAGGTAAAAATCCACAAAGTGGTAAAATGGGCCCCTTTAATAAAGTTGGGTCACAAGGATCTGAAAAAGGTTTAAAGCCTAATCCAAAAATGATCATCAAGAATCCTACCTTCTCTCCTGAAGCTTCCAAGAGCATTGTCACCGTGTCTCCTACAAAGAAGTCTCGTGAAACTAATGATATGGAAGGGGTAGTGATGGAGTATATGCGAAAACTTCGAAGAGAGCAGAATGAGGCTTTTGTTGCTATGAAGCAAATTGCTACAGGTCGTGAAGATTTTGTAGTGAGGAATAATCCTCTACTGATGAATGCAAGCTCCTCTAACTCTCATATGGAAATAGAGGCTGTGCGGAGTCCAGGAAAAGATCTTGATAGGCCCCCAGATGAGAGTATGATTGATTCTGGTGGTAAAAAAATCAAAGAGAGGGATTTATCCTTTGGTAAGCAGAATGGCAAGTCAGGGGTCAGGGTCTCATATCCAGGTGTAACGTTGTCGCTGGTGACTCCCCTATCCTTTTTTTTGCTTGTTATAATGAATGTTATCTATTGGAATTGTCGGGGTGCCAGTAGTAAATTTTTCCACTCTCTTATTAGAGACCTCAGAAAAGAATATAGTGCTAATTTCACTATTCTGTTAGAGCCTCAGATAAGTGGGTCGCGTGGCGTTCGGATTAGGAATAATATAGGGTTCGATAGCTCTTTCATTGTTGAAGCTAATGGCAGATCTGGTGGGATCTGGTGCCTCTGGGACTCTGGGACTCTGGTACTTGGAAGATTGATGTCCTGGATCATAATAGCCAGATGGTGCATCTCAAGGTTGCTAGTGGTGACTCGACCCCCTGGCTCCTATCTGCGGTGTATGGTAGCCCCCATCGCGTTAACAGAAGAATCCTTTGGAGCAATTTGCGATCCCTGGCGGGTAATATTACCATTCCTTGGTGTCTTCTAGGTGATTTCAATGCTATACTCCACGATTATGAATGAGGGGAGGCTCTACTAATGTTGTTCATAGTGCTTGTCCTGATTTCCAGAGTTGTATCTCAGACTGTGGCCTTATTGATCTAGGTTTTGTGGGTTGGCCATTTACTTGGAGAAGAGGTAACATTGTTGAGAGATTGGATAGAGGGTTGAGCAATTTGGAGTGGCAATTATCGTTCCCTGAGGGCACCCTGAGGCATTTGTCCAATTTTAAGTCTGATCACTCTCCTATTTGTCTGCAACCTCACGCTCCTTCCTTTCATAATAGGAATCGGAGGCCTTTTCGGTTTGTTGCGGCTTGGCTGGTGCATCCGGATTTTTCAAATTTGGTTTCTAATTCCTGGGATGTCTCTTCTTCTTGGAATAGTGGTGTTGTCAGCTTTAAAAATTCTTTAAAAGATTGGAATACAAATATTTTTGGGGATATTTTCAAGAGGAAAAGAACTCTCTTGAGAAGGCTTCAAGGTATTGCCTCCAGTTTGGCTACTAGTGTTAATCGTAATTATTTTCTGGAGAACCTTCAGAATCTGCTTTGGGAAGAATATGAGGAGGTTTTGACTCATGAAGAATTACTTTGGTTTCAAAAATCAAGATGTAAGTGGATTGAATTTGGTGACCGAAACACAAAATTTTTCCATGGCTCAACTATGTTTAGGAGAAGAAGGAATAAAGTAACTTCCCTCATTGATGATTTTGGTAATTTGATCACTGAGCCAAAGTTATTAGAAGACTTAGCTAAGAAATTTTTGTGGATCTTTATAAGGACTCCTTGCCTGATGTTCCCTTTGTTCTCAGTAATTCCTTTCCTAACGTTAGTAGTCAAGAGCTCAACCAGATCGGCAGCATGGTTTCTAATACAGAGATTAAGGAAGTTATTTTTAATATGGGAAGTTTTAAAGCACCGAGAAGAGATGGCCTCCAAGCTGTTTTTTATCAAAGTCAGTGGAATCGTGTTGGAACTGATCTGTGCTCCTTAGTGCAACAAATTTTTGTGGAGCCAGAGAAAGTTAGGGATATTAATGAAACCCTTATCACCCTTATTCCTAAATCTGACCCGGTTACCAGCCTCAGGCAAATGCGCCCCATCAGTCTTTGTAATGTTACTTATAAAGTGGTTACCAAGATTATTGCTAATCGACTGCGGCATGAACAATATTGTCCAGCCCACCCAATGTAATTTTGTTCCAGGAAGACAAAGCTCTGACAATATTATTATTGCTCAGGAGGTGATTCATTCAATGAGAAATAAAAAAGGTTCGAGAGGGTGGATGGCTATCAAAATTGATTTGGAGAAGGCTTATGATAGGCTCAAGTGGAATTTTGTTGAAGACACGCTCAAGGATATTGGTTTCCCTTCTCATATGGTTAATCTTATTCTTCATTGCATTTCTACAGCCAGAATGAGAGTTTTATGGAACGGTGAAGAACTTGATGAATCTACTCCTTCTAGAGGCATTCGTCAAGGAGACCCCATCTCCCCTTATATTTTTGTCCTCTGTATAGAAAGGCTCTCTCAGCTCATTAATGCGGCAGTTGATCATGGCTTATAGAAACCTATTCGCCTTAAAAGGGATGGGCCTGCCTTATCTCATTTGTGTTTTGCGGATGATCTCATTCTTTTCTCAGAAGCTAGACTTGAACAAGCTAAGATTATTAACAAGTGCTTGGCAGCCTTTTGTGATAGTTCTGGTAAGAGAGTTAGCCATGAAAAAACTAGAGTTTTCCTCTCCAAAAATGTGGGTAACAATGTGCGTGCCAAAATCAGTAGTGCTCTGCACTTCTCTAGGACGGATGATCTCGGTAAATACTTGGGGGTTCCTCTCCTACATTCCAAAGTTTCGAAGCATACATTCAACGATATCATTAACAAGTTGAATGCGAGATTAAATTCTTGGAAGGCCTCTGGTGGACGAAATTGTGATCCTCAAAGTTGGTGTCTTTGTACTTGTATGAAATTTAAATATTGGCTCTATCAAAAATACCCCAAAGAGATCATGGTATGATGAATTGGGATCTTAATAATCCCTGGTAATGGCACCAACATCTTAGTGTTGTTGTTGGACCAAAAGAGTTACATGCACTGTTAGAGAATCTCACAATTCCGTTCAACTAACCAGCAAGTGCACTGGGTCGTCCAAGTAATACCTTACGTGAGTAAGGGTCGATCCCACGGAGATTGTTGGTATGAAGCAAGCTATGGTCACTTTGTAAATCTCAGTTAGGCAGATTAAATGGTTTATGATAAGTTCGAAAATAAATAATAAACAGAAAATAAAATA
>NC_029776.3:26691629-26692927 GCF_000817695.3 Arachis duranensis
GAATACCACAGACAAGGTTAGACTTTCCGGATTCCCATGAATGCCGCCATCTATCTAGCTTATACCACGAAGATTCTGTTGGGGAATCTAAGAGATATGCGCTCGGCCTAAGGTAGAACGGAAGTGGTTGTCAGTCACGCGCGTTCATAGGTGAGAATGATGATGAGTGTCACGGATCATCACATTCATCAAGTTGAAGTGCAACGTATATCTTGGAATAAGAATAAAAGAGAATTGAATAGAAAGTAATAGTAATTGTATTAAAACTTGAGGTACAGCAGAGCTCCACACCCTTAATCTGTGGTGTGTAGAAACTCCACCGTTGAAAATACATAAGTAAAAGGTTCAGGCATGGCCGAATGGCCAGCCCCCAAAACGTGATCAATGGCCTCCTAAGATGAAGAATAAAACAAAACTGAGACCAAAGATGAAACGTGGTCAAAAGACGACTAATACACTAGTAAAAAGTCTTATTTATACTAAACTAGCTACTACGGTTTACAGAGGTAAGTAATTGATGCATAAATTCACTTCCGGGGCCCACTTGGTGTATGCTTGGACTGAGCTTGATCTATCCACGAGCTGAGGCTTTTATTGGAGTTGAAAACCGAGTTATAGCGTGTTTCTGGCGTTCAACTCCGGGTTGTGACGTGTTTCTGGCATTTAACTCCAGACAATAGCATGTACTTGGCATTGAGCGCCACTTTACGTCGTCAATTACCGAATAAAGTATGGACTATTATATATTTCTGGCAAGCTCTAGATGTCTACTTTTCAATGCCGTTAAGAGCGCGCCATTTGGAGTTCTGTAGCTCCAGAAAATCTATTTTAAGTGCAGGGAGGTCAGATTCCAACAGCATCAGTAGTCCTTTTGTCAACCTCCTTATCAGAGTTTTGCTCAAGTCCCTCAATTTCCGACAAAAAGTACCTGAAATCACAGAAAAACACACAAACTCATAGTGAAGTCCAGAAATGTGAATTTAACATAAAAACTAATGAAAACATCCCTAAAAGTAGCTTGAACTTACTAAAAACTACCTAAAAACAATGCGAAAAAGCGTATAAATTATCCGCTCATCACAACATCAAACTTAAATTGTTGCTTGTCCCCAAGCAACTGAAAATCAAATAGGATAAAAAGAAGAGAATATACTATAAATTCCAAAATATCAAGGAATATTAATTCTAATTAGATGAGCGGGACTTGTAGCTTTTTGCTTCTGAATAGTTTTGGCATCTCACTTTTTCCTTTGAAGTTCAGAATGATTGGCTTCTCTATGAACTTAGAATTTCGGATT
>NC_029776.3:26693106-26693493 GCF_000817695.3 Arachis duranensis
CTCAGCTTTGCTAGAGTCCCCAGTTAGAGGTGTCCAGAGTTCTTAAGCACACTCTTTTTGCTTTGGATCACGACTTTAACCACTTAGTCTCAAGCTTTTCACTTGGACCTTCATGACACAAGCACATGGTTAGGGACAGCTTGATTTAGCCGCTTAGGCCTGCATTTTATTTCCTTGGGCCCTCCTATCCATTGATGCTCAAAGCCTTGGATCCTTTTTACCCTTGACTTTTGGTTTTAAGGGCTATTGGCTTTTTCTGCTTGCTTTTTCTTTTTCTTTCTATTTTTTTTCGCCAATTTTTTTCGCAAGCCTTTGCTTTTTCATTGCTTTTTCTTGCTTCAAGAATCAATTTTATGATTTTTCAGATTATCAATAACATTTCTCTTT
>NC_029776.3:26693567-26695247 GCF_000817695.3 Arachis duranensis
TTTTAACATTCATAAACAACATCAAAAGACATATGCACTGTTTAAGCATTCATTCAGAAAACAAAAAGTATTGTCACCACATCAATATAATTAAATTAAATTCAAGGACAAATTTGAAATTCATGTACTTCTTGTTCTTTTGAATTAAAAACATTTTTCATTTAAGATAGGTGAAGGATTCATGGAATTATTCATAACTTTAAGACATAGTTACTAAACACTAATGATCATGAAGTAGAGACACAAAACATAGATAAACACAATATAAAAACCGAAAAGCAGAAAGAAATAAGAACAAGGAATGAATACACCTTAGTGGCGTCTTCTTCTTGAAGGACCAACAATGTCCTTAAGCTCTTCTATGTCCCTTCCTTGCCTTTGTTGCTCCTCTCTCATTGCTCTTTGATCTTCTCTTATTTCATGGAGAATGATGGAGTGCTCTTGATGTTCCACCCTTAATTGTCCCACATTGTAGCTCAAATCTTCTAGGGAAGTGTTGAGTTGTTCCCAATAGTTGTTGAGAGGAAAGTGCATCCCTTGAGGCATCTCAGGGATTTCTTGATGATGAGCTTCCTCATGCATCTCTTGAGAACCGTGGAGGGTCTCTCTTGCTTGCTCCATCCTCTTCTTGGTGATGGACTTATCCTCTTCAATGAGGATGTCTCCTTCTATGATAACTCCAGCTGAGTAATATTGATGGCAAATAAGGTGAGGAAAAGCTAGCCTTGCCATGGTGGAGGGCTTTTCGGATATTTTGTAGAATTCATTGGAGATGACTTCATGAACTTCTACTTCCTCTCCAATCATGATGCTATGAATCATGATGACCCGATCCACAGTAACTTCAGATCGGTTGCTAGTGGGAATGATGGAGCGTTGAATGAACTCCATCCATCCTCTAGCCACAGGCTTAAGGTCCAGTCTTCTTAGTTGAACTGGCTTGCCTTTGGAGTCTCTTTTCCATTGAGCTCCTTCCACACATATGTCCATAAGGACTTGGTCCAACCTTTGATTAAAGTTGACCCTTCTAGTGTAGGGGCGTTCATCTCCTTGCATCATGGGCAAGTGGAATGCCAACCTCACATTTTTCAGACTAAAATCTAAGTATTTCCCCCAAACCATTGTGAGATAATTCTTTGGACTCGGGTTCATACTTTGATCATGGTTCCTAGTGATCCATGCATTGGCATAGAACTCTTGAACCATTAAGATTCCGACTTGTTGCATGTGGTTGGTTAGGACTTCCCAACCTCTTCTTCGGATCTCATGTCGGATCTCCGGATGCTCATTTTTCTTGAGCTTGAAAGGGACCTCAGGGATCACCTTCTTCTTTGCCACAACATCATAGAAGTGGTCTTGATGGCTTTTGGAGATGAATCTTTCCATCTCCCATGACTCCGAGGTGGAAGCTTTTGTCTTCCCTTTTCCTTTTCTAGAGGATTCTCCGGCCTTAGGTGCCATTGATGGTAATGGAAAAACAAAAAGCTTATGCTTTTACCACACTAAACTTAAAATATTGCTCACCCTCGAGCAAGAGAAGAAAGAAGAGAAGAAGAAGAAGAAGAAGAAAATATGGTGGAAAGAGAGAGAAGGTGTTTCGGTCAAGGTAAGGAAGAGGGGGTTGTGTTGTGTGAAAATAAAGTGGAATGGAGGGGTTTATATAGGAAAATGGGAGAGGGT
>NC_029776.3:26695383-26697326 GCF_000817695.3 Arachis duranensis
AGGTGGGAATATGTTAGGTGGGGATCCTGTGGGGTCCACAGATCCTGAGATGATCTTGTGGGGTCCACAAATCCTGAGGTGATCCTGTGGGGTCCTCAGATCCTGAGGTGTCAAGGAATTACATCCCTACACCAAATAGGCATGTAGAATGCCTTTGCATACCTTTCTGGCGTTTAAACGCCGACGTGATGCACGTTCTGGGCGTTCAACGCCCATGTGTAGCATGTTTCTAGCGTTGAACGCCAGTTCCATGTTTGTTACTGGCGTTCAGCGCCAGCTTTTCTCAAGGCACATTCCTGGCATTCAAACGCCAGAATGTTGCTTGTTTCTGGCGTTTAACGCCAGATTCATGCTCTGTTCTGGCGTTGAATGCCAGCCAGATGCTTCTTACTGGCGTTAAACGCCAGTCTGTCCTCCCTCCAGGGTGTGATTTTTCTTCTGCTGTTTTTGATTGTTTTTAATTTTTATATTTTTTTTCGTGACTCCACATGATCATGTACCTAATAAAACACAAAATAACAATAAAATAAAATAAAATAAAAATTAGATAAATAAAATTGGGTTGCCTCCCAACAAGTTTTCTTTTAATGTCATTAGCTTGACAATGGGCTCTCATGGAGCCACAAGGTGATCAGGTCAATGTTGTATAGTCCCAACACCAAACTTAGAGTTTGGATACGGGGTCTTAACACCAAACTTAGTGTTTGGTTGTGGCCTTCCAACACCAAACTTAGAGTTTGACTGTGGGGGCTCTTCTTGACTCTGAACTGAGAGAAGCTCTTTGTGCTCACTCTCTTTTGTCACAGAGGGATGGCCATGTGTCTTAAACACAAGGTAGTCCCCATTCAATTGAAGGACTAATTCACCTCTGTTGACATCTATCACAGCTCCTGCTGTGGCTAGGAAAGTTCTTCCAAGGATGATACACTCATCCTCTTCCTTCTTAGTGTCTAAGATTATGAAATCAGCAGGGATGTAAAGGCCTTCAACCTTTACTAACACGTCCTCTACTACTCCATAAGCTTGTCTTAATGACTTGTCTGCCAATTGTAATGAGAACAAGGTAGGTTGTACCTCAATGATCCCCAGCTTCTCCATTACAGAGAGTGGCATAAGATTTATCCCTGACCCCAGATCACATAGAGCTTTTTCAAAGGTCAATGTGCCTATGGTACAAGGTATTAAGAACTTGCCAGGATCTTGTTTCTTTTGAGGTAAAATTTGTTGAATCCAGGTATCTAGTTCACTAATGAGCAAGAGAGGTTCACTTTCCCAAGTCTCATTACCAAACAACTTGGCATTCAGCTTCATGATAGCTCCTAAATATTGAGCAACTTGCTCTCCAGTCACATCTTCATTCTCTTCAGAGGAAGAATAGTCTTCAGAGCTCATGAATGGCAGAAGGAGATTTAATGAAATCTCTATGGTCTCTATATGAGCCTCAGATTCCTTTGGATCCTTAATAGAAAACTCCCTCTTGCTTGAGAGACGTCCCAGGAGGTCCTGCTCACTAGGATTTTCGTCCTCCTCCTCCTTTGTGCATTCGGCCATATTGAGCACATCAATGGCCTTGCACTCTCCTTTTGGATTCTCTTCTGTATTGCTTGGGAGAATACTGGGAGGAGTTTCAATGACTTTCTTACTCAGCTGGCCCACTTGTGCCTCTAGATTTTTGATAGAGAATCTTATTTCACTCATGAAACTGAAAGTGGCTTTTGACAGATCAGAGACTAAATTGGCTAAATTAGAAGTGTTTTGTTCAGAATTCTATGTCTGTTGCTAAGAAGATGATGGAAAAGGCTTGCTATTGCTCAGCCTATTGCGTCCACATTGTTAAAGCCTTGTTGAGGCTTCTGTTGATCCTTCCATGAGAAATTTAGATGATTTCTCCATGATGAATTATAGGTGTTTCCATAAGGTTCACCCATATAATTAACCTCTGC
>NC_029776.3:26697521-26698160 GCF_000817695.3 Arachis duranensis
GCCAATATGGCATTCAGAGCATCAATCTCAAGAACTCCCTTCCTTTGAGGCGTCCCATTATTAATGGAATTCCTCTCAGAAGTGTACATGAATTGGTTATTTGCAACCATGTCAATTAGTTCTTGAGCTTCTGCAGGCATTTTCTTTAGGTGAATTGATCCACCTGCAGAATGGTCCAGTGACATTTTTGAAAATTCAGATAGACCATAATAGAATATATCTAACATGGTCCATTCTGAAAACATGTCAGATGGACACCTTTTGGTCAGCTGCTTGTATCTTTCCCAAGCTTCATAGAGGGATTCACCATCTTTTTGTTTGAAGGTTTGAACATCCACTCTCAGCTTGCTCAACTTTTGAGGAGGAAAGAATTTATCCAAGAAGGCTGTGACCAGCTTCTCCCAGGAGTCCAGGCTATCCTTAGGTTGTGAATCCAACCATATTCTAGCTCTGTCTCTTACAGCAAAAGGGAAAAGCATGAGCCTGTAGACTTCAGGATCTACTCCATTCGTCTTAACAGTCTCACAAATCTGCAAGAACTCAGTTAAAAACTTGTAAGGATCTTCAGATGGAAGTCCATAAAACTTGCAGTTCTGTTGCATTAAAGCAACTAGTTGAGGCTTAAGCTCAAAATTATTG
>NC_029776.3:26698372-26698693 GCF_000817695.3 Arachis duranensis
AGTTTCCTCTTCAGAGTCCTTTCAGGTTCAGGATCAGCTTCAACAAGAGTGCTTTTGTCCTTGTTCCTGCTCATATGAGAGGGAAGAAAACAAGAAAAGAAAGAGGAATCCTCTATGTCACAGTATAGAGATTCCTTTATGTTAGTAGAAAAAAAAAGAAAGGGAGAAGAGTGAAGAAGAGTGGGTTCAGATATTTAGATGAAGAGAGGTGAAGAGAAGTGTTAATAAATAAATAATTAAATAGAATAAGAGAGAAGAGATAGAAAATTCGAAAATAATTTTAAAAAGGGGTTAGTAATTTTCGAAAATTAGAGATAAGAT
>NC_029776.3:26698758-26707762 GCF_000817695.3 Arachis duranensis
GAAAATTAGAGAGGGAAAAGTAGTTAGGTGGTTTTGAAAAAGATAAGAAACAAACAAAAATTCAAATAGTTAGTTGAAAAAGATATTTAAAATCAAATTTGAAAAGATAAGATGATAAGAAGATAGATAAGATCTTTTGAAATCAAATTTTTGAAAAAAATAAAAAGATAAGATAGAAAAGATAAAAAAGATTTTAATTTTTAAATTTAAAATTACTTACTTCACTAACAAGAAACTACAAGATAAGATTCTAGAACTTAAAGATTGAACCTTTCTTAACAAGAAAGTAACAAACTTTAAATTTTTGAATCAATCACATTAATTGTTAGTGAATTTTCGAAAATATGATATAAAGATAAGAAAAATATTTTGAAGATATTTTGAAAAAGATTTTTGAAATTTTCGAAAAATAGAAAAAAATGAAAAAGATATAATTTTTGAAAAAAGATTTTGAAAAGATAAGATTTTTAAAATTGAAAATTTGACTTGACTTGTAAGAAACAACTAATTTTGAAAATTTTTGACTAAGTCAACTCAAATTTTCGAAAATTTGGAGGGAAATAAGGAAAAGATATTTTTTTGATTTTTTTTTTAATTTTTAATGATGAGAGAGAAAAACAACAAAAATGACTCACAACATGAAAATTATGAATCAAAACTCATGATGCATGTAAGAACACTATGAATGTCAAGATGAACACCAAGAACACTTTGAACATCAAGAACATAATTTTGAAAAATTTTTTATGCAAATAAAACATGCAAGACACCAAACTTAGAAATCTTTAATGCATGGACTCTAACAAACGAACAATGCATATGAAAAATAACAAACAGCACAAAACAAGAAAACATCAAGATCAAACAAGAAGACTTACCAAGAACAACTTGAAGATCATGAAGAACACCATGAATGCATGAATTTTTTGAAAAAATGCAAGAACAATATGAATATGCAATTGACACCAAACTTAAAAATTGACTCAAGACTCAAACAAGAAACACAAAATATTTTTGGTTTTTTATGATTTTATGATTTTTTTTGTATTTTTATTTTTTTTTCGAAAATATTTTTGGTAAAACGAAAAAGAAAAGAAAATTTTGAAAAAGATTTTTGAAAAATTTTGAAAAGAAAATTACCTAATCTGAGCAACAAGATGAACCGTCAGTTGTTCATACTCGAACAATCCCCGGCAATGGCGCCAAAAACTTGGTGGATGAAATTGTGATCCTCAAAGTTGGTCTCTTTGTACTTGTATGAAATTTAAATATTGGCTCTATCAAGAATACCCCAAAGAGATCATGGTATGATGAATTGGGATCTTAATAATCCCTGGTAATGGCACCAACAGCTTAGTGTTGTTGTTGGACCAAAAGAGTTACAGGCACCGTTAGAGAATCTCACAACTCCGTTCAACTAACCAGCAAGTGCACTGGGTCGTCCAAGTAATACCTTATGTGAGTAAGGGTCGATCCCACGAAGATTGTTGGTATGAAGCAAGCTATGGTCACTTTGTAAATATCAGTTAGGCAGGTTAAATGGTTTATGATAAGTTCGAATATAAATAATAAACAGAAAATAAAATAAGATAGAAATACTTATGTAAAACAATAGTGGGAATTTCAGATAGGCGTATGGATATGTTGTGCTCCTCTTGAATCTCCATTTTCTTATTACATTCATCCAATCCTTCTTACTCCTTTCCATGGCAAGCTGTATGTAGGGCGTCACCATCGTCAATGACTACTTTTCATCCTCTCGGAAAAATGGTCCTATGCGCTGTCACTGCATGGCTAATCGTCTAGAGGCATCACCCTTGTCGATGGCTACATCCCATCCTCTCAGTGAAAATGGTCCAAATGCTCTGTCACAGCACGGCTAATCATCTGTCGGTTCTCAATCAGGTTGGAATAGAATCCCTTGACTCTTTTGTGTCTGTCACTAACGCCCAGCCTTCAGGAGTTTGAAGCTCGTCACAGTCATTCAATACCGGAATCCTACTCAGAATACCACAGACAAGGTTAGACTTTCCGGATTCCCGGAATCCTACTCGGAATACCACAGACAAGGTTAGACTTTTCGGATTAAACTTGAGGTACAGCAGAGCTCCACACCCTTAATCTGTGGTGTGTAGAAACTCCACCGTTGAAAATACATAAGTGAAAGGTTCAGGCATGGCCGAATGGCCAGCCCCCAAAATGTGATCGATGGCCTCCTAAGATGAAGAATAAAACAAAACTGAGACCAAAGATGAAACGTGGTCAAAAGACGACTAATACACTAGTAAAAAGTCTTATTTATACTAAACTAGCTACTAGGGTTTACAGAGGTAAGTAATTGATGCATAAATTCACTTTCGGGGCCCACTTGGTGTATGCTTGGGCTGAGCTTGATCTATCCACGAGCTGAGGCTTTTATTGGAGTTGAACGCTGAGTTATAGCGTGTTTCTGGCGTTCAACTCCGGGTTGTGACGTGTTTCTGGCGTTTAACTCCAGACAGCAGCATGTACTTGGCATTGAGTGCCACTTTACGTCGTCAATTACCAAATAAAGTATGGATTATTATATGTTGCTGGAAAGCTCTGGATGTCTACTTTCTAACGCCGTTGAGAGCGTACCATTTGGAGTTCTGTAGCTCCAGAAAATCCATTTTGAGTGTAGGGAGGTCAGATTCCAACAGCATCAGTAGTCCTTTTGTCAGCCTCCTTATCAGAGTTTTGCTCAAGTCCCTCAATTTCAGCCAGAAAGTACCTAAAATCACAGAAAAACACATAAACTCATAGTGAAGTCCAGAAATGTGAATTTAACTTAAAAACTAATGAAAACATCCCTAAAAGTAGCTTGAACTTACTAAAAACTACCTAAAAATAATACCAAAAAGCGTATAAATTATCCGCTCATCAGCCTCATCCTTATCCTTAGCTGGCAGAGTGACTCTGGTGAAATCTATTCTTTCTTCTTTACCTACTTATACTATGCAAACTGCTATTACCTGTCTCTACTTGTAATGTTATTGATCGTAAATGCAGGAGTTTTCTTTGGGGTGAAACTAACAGCTCCAGAAGGATTCACCTTCTAAGCTGGGATAAAGTTTGCAAGCCTAAAAAGTCAGGAGGGTTAGGTATTCGCCACGCCAGCACTATGAACCACGCGTTCATGGTGAAAGCGGGTTGGGGCCTAGTAGAAAGGAAGGATTCTCTTTGGGCGAAGGTGGTTCGCTTAAAATACAACAGAGGGAATGACATTATTCCAAGAGTGGAAAGGAAGAGACAAGAATCTAATTTTTGGAAAGGCATTTGCAGAGTTTGGCCTGAAGTTCAACAAAACAACATCTGGAAAATTGGAGATGGATCCAAAATTAATTTTTGGAACCATAACTGGGTCCCTGAGTTAGGGCCGTTGGTGCAACATGCTAATCAGGTTAGTTGTAATATTGATGAGTTTAGTTTTCTTACGAACTTTCTTTTGGTCACAGGGAACTGGGACGTGGGGAAGCTGGAGACTTGGCTGGCCGAGGATGTTATTAAAAAGATAGTGGCTATTGCACCCCCGTCACCTTGGAAATAAAGTGATTATATTGCTTGGAACCTTTCCTCAGATGGAGCCTTGAACGTGAAGAAGACATACCAAAAGCTCAACAGAGACTCCTCTAGTCAGAATGATAGTTTGTTCATCCTGATCTGGTCTTGGAAAGGATCTGAAAGAATCCGATCTTTTATGTGGCTGACCTCTCACAGTGCTATCTTGACAAATTTGGAAAGAACCCGACGTCACCTTTCCAATACTACAACCTGTCCGCGTTGCAACACTTGTGACGAATCCATCATTCATGTCCTCCGCGATTGTAAGTTTGCTAGGAGAATCTGGGTTTCCCTTTTACGTAACGTTGGTCTTGTGAGTTTTTCAATCTGAACTTTTACGACTGGTTGATGCTAAATCTTACCTGGAAAGGAGATTGGCCTTGTCTCTTTGGAGTTACTATCTCCTCCCTATGGTATTTTCGTAATAAGTTTGTTTTTGACAATGATAATACCCTAGCCTCTGTGCGGTTGGTTCAAGTGAGGGTACGTCATAGTGAGTTCAATAAATTTATCAATAAGTTTCAACATTCACAATCTATTGCTCCGACAGAAAGTAGATTGGTTTGCTGGTTTCCTCCTATAGAGGGTTGTCTCAAGCTCAATGTGGACAGTTCGTTTGTTTCTCACTCAAATGGTGCTGCTTGTGGTGGTGCTATTAGAAACCATCTTGGTCACTTTTTGAAGGGGTTCACTTGCAATTTGGGGATCTACTCTATAATGCAAGCAGAGCTCTGGGGTATTATTCATGGCTTACAAGTTGCGACTGCTAATAATATCACGAACATCATTGTGGAGTCAGATTCTATCTCAGCTTTAAACTTCATCAAGAAAGGGTGTCCTAATTCCCATCCTTGTGCTCCTCTGGTTGCTGATATCTGCATGTTAGCGGGTCATATTCCTAATATTCAATGGTCCCATACTCTTCGCGAAGCAAATTTTGTAGCGGATCATCTG
The DNA here is from genome assembly GCF_000817695.3 of Arachis duranensis. Classification (NCBI taxonomy): domain Eukaryota; kingdom Viridiplantae; phylum Streptophyta; class Magnoliopsida; order Fabales; family Fabaceae; genus Arachis; species Arachis duranensis. The sequence goes on from NC_029776.3 coordinate 26,703,295, forward strand.
GCCAAGAAAGGACATGAGTTGCCTTTTGGTGTCCACCTCTTTGATGCTGCTCCTCCTGACATCCTCCATATGTTGGCGCATGATTGTTCGGGTATTCCTTTTGTAAGGGGTTTTAGTTAGTTTTGGGTCCTCGACCCCCTGTTCATAAAAAAAAAACTAAATACGGTCATTATATTATGATCGGTCTATGTGAATAATAGATCTAAGCCGAATTTTGTATTTTTCTTAACATTAATTTAATTCTTAATTATTATCTCGTACTATTTAATATAATAGAAAAAAATTGTTTTATTATTTATTAGTATATATTTTTAGTACAAAATTTTAAATATTTTTTGAAATTTTGTAGATTATTTTTTATTACAATTTTTAAAACATGAATCATTCATTTTTTTCTGGGTAAATAATTATTCTCCAACATAACTCATGGAAAAATATATTAGATTAATATTTTAGCGTATATTTTGTGAAGAGCGATATAATCATTTTTTCAACTTCAAAAAGCTACACTACTCATATGTGTTACATGTTTATGACTATGAATATATTAGAATAAAAACTATTTATATGTTTATGCTTTCAATTTTATTATTTTCGATATTGTAATGCCTAAAAGATATAAACTTTATTTTTTTTAATTAAAAAAAAATAAAGTACATTCTTTGTGATAAACTTTTATACGAGTTAATTTTCATTAAATTTTATGTACTCTTTAGAATATGATATTAATGTTTATTAATTATTTAGTATTTGTTGATGCTTTAAATATATGTTCGTAATTTGTGTGTTATGTGCAACATTTAAAATACAGCTTTTATAGAAGTTTAAATACGGATAACAAGAAATAAAAGGAGGTGAACTCGCCCTTTAACAAGAACCCGTCTCAACACGTTGAAGCTCACTCACCACCTAACTACAACCAGTACCACTACCAACGTGAAATTATTTTTACTAATGCAGTTGATAAGATGACAACATCCATAACCTCTCTGACAAAAATCCTCGAAAAACAAAACCAAATGGCTTATTCATTGTACGCTGTTAATAGAACTAGATCGGACAATCCGTACATTTAAAATTTAGTTATTAATAATACGACAAATATCCAAAAGTTGATAACAAAGTTGACATAGATAAAATAATGAGCAAATTCATTCGATCCCAAGAATGTCATAAAACAGTTGTACAACTCGCCCTACACAAATTCTCCTTTAGCAATAATTCTGATAACCACGCAAAAGACGTTACTCTCAAGGAGCTCTTCAAACCAAATGTCTCCCACGAAGATCAACTGAATTAGATTGGAATTCAAATATGGGAATATATATTGGTAAAAAGGGTACCTCATCATTTGCGTTGCCGCGCGTTCATGTGGCCTAAAAATTCCAGATGTATGTGTATAAAAACATGAATTTGTATTGTAATGACATTGTTTAGTATTACTGTTTTTAATTTTATTGTTTAATTATACATGATGATGGCTTCGTGTTTGTAGTGGATGCCCATTAGTTTTAGACCACCGAAGGACATGATTCTAACGACGGATGAACTTGCTTGTGCCGCTTATATTTTTGGCCCGGATTTAAAGTTCCAAGCTAATCGGTAAATCTTTATAACACTATTCGATTTGATGCAAGTCTATTTTATACTTTGGTAACAACAATTTCCTGAACTAAATATTTGCATGTGTATTCGTAAAGGAATGAAGTACTGGTGTCAATTCGTACCTCATATGCAAATAGAGAAAGTCTAGCCACGTTGATTTCAGGAGAACAAGTCATCCAAGATGTAAATATTTATTTTTTATTATTTAACATGAAAAGTACAAAATGTTAATGTTATGTATCGTAAAAATAAAAATATAAAAATATATTTGTTTGTAGGTTATAGATTCTCTTACTTGCATTCTCACACAAGAGCATAAAAAGCTTAACAAATTGTCATTCGTATAGTTTCTACCAACAACCTTTTCGATATGTTTCAATACAAAAATACTCCTAAAAAATTTGTATTTGATATTTTGTTTGGTTTAAGTTTCAAGCAACATATGAATAATTGATGTTATATTTTTTTATGATAATGTAATCAGCAACTCGCACTTACATGGTTCAGACCACCCAATCAACTAAGGGAACAATATTCAGATAACTACATGTATAAAATTGAGTACTTGTTAAGGATAAGTCCTTTAATTTTTAGTAAATAAAATATAATTTATTTAATCCAAATTGTATGTTTATCTTAATAGCATAATCTCACAATCTTCATTATATTGTCAATAAGTAGTTTTTTTTGTCTCCGTTAACGACCTCAATGAGCATTGGTTCCTGATGATCGTAGACATGAAAAAAGAAAAGATCTTTGTGCTTGATTCTTGTAAAATATCAGACAGAAACTATGGTAGGCTATTATCAGTTGAAACTATGGTAAGTGGTCCAGTTTGATTTTTTTAAAAGTAAAATTAGTTTTTCATCTTTTATTCTCTATAATTTTGAATGTTTTGTATATAACGAAAAAAATACCACATCGTTTGAAATTATGATTTGAATTTATATTTTAAGATCATTGCTATATTCGGTTTGTAAGTGATTTACTAGTTTGTTTAATTTGAAATTAAGGTTCATTTGTTAACACTAATATCGAATTAATAATTTTTAAATTTTTTATAATCTAACCATTTTAGACAGGTAATAAAAATTAACCCGTTACATTACTTGGACTACACAATATTCAACTATATTTTATATCACACAGGCTATATTCTTTGAACGAATATTAGAACACAAATCTTTCTACAATTCCAGTGACATCACTGTACCTCGGATTTCTAAGTTTCGTATCGTGGAACCGTCTGACCTGCCACAACAGAAGAAAGGCTCGTAAGTAATATTATTTTTAATAAAATGGGTTAAGTACTTTTTCGTCTTTAAGATTTACGCTGAAACCAAAATCAAAATCGTCCCCGACCTGTTTTTGTTATTATAATTATCCTCAACATTACAAAACGTTATAAAATCGTCTTTTTGTCTATAAACAATATTTTTTGGACAATTTTGTCCTTAAAAAAATGGAAAAACCCTCCCTACCCTCACCACTAACCTCCATCATCATCACCATCGCTGTACGTCTCTTTCTCCCTTTCTTTATCGCCATCACCACTGCCACCATAGCCATCACCACTTCCACTATAACTAGCACATCTTCTTTTTCTTTATTTCCAATTCATCATTCTAAATTACTACCACCCACCACCTTTCTTTGTGCAATAATTTAACAACAACAACAATCACAATAAATCTACAAAAATTTTAAATTAAGGTGATTTTTCAATAGTCACCCCCAAAATTTCACACATCACATAAAACTTCACTTCACCGTTCTAAAATAATCAAATTTCAATAGAGTGAATCGAAGAAATCCAAATTCAAAAACAAAAAATACCACACCTCAACCGTCGAGAATAAAATTGAAAGGCATCAAACATTGGAGAGAAACTTGATTATCAAGAACATAGACTTAGTGTAGGTCTTGTACCAAGAGAACCAATCCTAGCCTTTACCAAATGATTCAAATTGAAATTGAACTTCTCTAAAGTACAAACGGGTACTCCACATGCGTCGCTGTAGGTTGATTCCAACCCCAATTTTTCAAGAACATGGCAGTGAAAAGCATCACTATATACTCATGGCATCCAAACAAAACCCTATTCACAACGTGCAACACCTTCAGCGAAGGGAGGAACACAGTGCGCAACCCAAGCGTCCGACTCCGACCTGTTGTCATCCCCTGACGAAGCAACTGCTGACGTCTTCTTGTCGTAGAAGGCCGTCTTCTTTTTCACCGTCGTCACCCTCTTCTTCCTTTTCTTTTCTTTTTTCTCCCTCTTTTGTTCTTTTTTTTTTTTGTTTCAGTTTGTCTGTTTTAGGTGCTGGTAGGAATAATGGGTGGATGAGATTGGAATAATTAGTAATAATAAGAAAAGGATATTTGTGTCATTTCAAAAATTATTATGTTTAAAAGGATAATTTTATAAAGTTTTGTAACATTGATGATGATTTTAATAATAAAAAAAAAGTCGAGGACAATTTTAATTTTGATCTCAGACTTTAAGAACAAAAATAATACTTAATCCAAATAAAAATAATTGTTTTCGCATTTTTTATTTAAACAACCATTTCAAGCATAAATTTAATCAAACCACGATGTAAATTCTTTTTATGTTAAATATCATAGACATGCACAGAATATCTCGATGTTACTGTGTAGTAGGCTGTAGGCATGTAGCTATCAATTTTTAATTAATTTGCTTAACAAAGGACTAATTCAATTGTCATGGTTACTTGAACCTGCAGGCTCTGCCGTATATAACTAATAAATAAATTAAAATAATTATAATTTTTAACTAAACAAAAGTCATATTTTTATCTTTTGTTCTAGAAAATCTTCACGTGACTTTTATCTCCATGGT
>NC_029776.3:26707768-26714817 GCF_000817695.3 Arachis duranensis
TGTGCGGCGAACTCTATATAAATTATAGAGTTTGCCGAGAGTACGACAAACTCTATAATTTGTATAAAATTTGCTGGGAATATGAAAAATTTTTCCTAATTATCCAAAAAAAAATCATATCCGGAGAAATAAAATTTGAATTTTAGATTTTAAAAAATATTTATTTTTTATTTTTAAAAAAATATTTTTTAAAAAGTTTTATTTCGTATTTGTATAAATTTTTAAAAAATACATTCAATTTATCAAATAAAATAAAAAATATAATTATTTAAATTTATTTATTAGTTATATTTTAATAGAAATGAAAAACCATAACTATAAATATAAGGCTATAAATACATTCGTACATGAATTTAAATGGCTATAATAAATATATTATTTATATACTATATGAGCAGGGACAGACTTATGGGTGCGAGTGGAGGTCTCGATCCCCAACTTTTTTTAGAAAAATTAATAGTAATAAGTTATTAAGTACGATTTAATTTTTTAAAAATTTATTTAGTATTTAGTCTAATATAAATAAAAGTTCAGTCTAATCTAAATATTAATGATTTCTAATATCTAAAAAGTAAGTAACAATATTAAAAAAAATATGAAAAGATATTATTACTAATATTTTTTAATTAAATAAAGTTTTTCAAATTTCATAAAATAAATTTTTTTTTCTTATGAGTGTCCTTCTTGATTCATTTGTTATTAATTTTCTCTATTTCAACTACTACAACTGAGAGTTTTTTTTTAGATATGAATATTATGAAGAATAATTCAAAAACAAAATGAAAGATAAATTTTTTGCTAGTTGTCTTTTAATTATATTGAAAAGAAAATTGTTGAAAAATTTGACACAAATTCTATTATTGATGAATATTATGAAATGAAAAATCGACCACTTCGTTAATAAAAAGTACATATATATTTTTTTGTACTTTAAAATATATTCTCTATCAGTATATTTTTATAATACATTTTACATTATATAATTTTTACATAATTTTTTAATATTATATATATTATTGACCCTCATGATATTAATTTTTGGATCCGTCCTTAATAGGAGATAATGTATAAGATACGCATAAGAAATTACTTTAATTAATAATTAATCATATTTACTGCAATAATCATTAACATATAAAGGGTAATTAGGCCTCGCATCACTTGATATTTATGATGTACTTTTGTTTTAGTAAATAATTTTGATCATGCATGTGCATTATTATTATACCAGTACAATGCTCTTTTGCATATTATTCCTCAAGTCAAATCCCCTAGAAAAGTGAGAATAAAGAAAAGACAAAAGTTGTCACCCCCGTTTGACAAAAAATTGACACCCAAACAAGAAATGTTCTTCTTAATGCATATAATTATCCCATTATGATCTTATAAATGTCCCCAAAATCTAAGGCACTCCTATTTTCTGATTTGATTAAACCAAAATTATGTGGGAGACAAGGTGACCACCACAACAATGTGGTGTCAATTTTCTCATCCTCTCTACAAATTGTTGCTAGCACAACGTAACCTTTTCTAATTTTATTTTATTTTATTTTTTGTGCATAACCAATAATTCTGTGTTCCAATAATCAAAGTTTACTACTATTATTCCTCCGTCTTGTGCCCATCTCTTTCCATGTGAGGCCAACGTGCGAGGAAGCAAACAGACATTAGTTAAATTAAAAATCATCATCATTTGGATGGGAAAAGTGAATGAAAAAGGAAAAAGGAAATTGATGAATCTTTTTCCATTCGTGCATGCATGAATTTGTCGAATACACATCAAAGGGGGAACACCACTTTATACTAAAGTGCTTAGGTTTTTGTCTTGTTGATGACTAGAAATTAAAAAATAGCAATGTTTTCTCTCATCAATTATGATTATTATTATTTATAAAACTCTCTCATCCATTATTAACATGGTTATGAGAATCATATTAAACCGATCAATTCGATTAGATTAATCGAAATCAACTATCAAATCGGTCAAAAATTAGTTGTCATCAATAAATCGATAAAAAAATGGATAAGTTTAGAGCTTAAGAATTTGATAAAAATTGAACTATTAAATAAATTATGAGAATAGTAGTATGATTATTCAAACTTGCAACTTTTAAATAAATATGAAAAGATTATGCTATTTGAATTATAATTTGTTGGCCAATTCTCTCTTGTTCACTGTTTAAATAACCATTTGATAGATTAATTCCTAAATTATTTTTTTATGTAACAAAAAATCCTAAAATTTAAGTTAATTAGTTAAAAGTGAAAAATGATTTTCCATTAGGAAAAATCTAGGGCTAGTAATTTTTGTGTTTTGTGGTCAACATTTAACCATCAAAAGAAAAATAGGTGATCTCCCACTATTGGATGTAATCTCACACTATTAAAAATACTATTAATGGTCAATTAATGATTACAAAACACAAAAGTTGCTGGCCGCTAGCACTCCTCTTTTCGTTATCATCCACAGATGTGTTAAACCCTAAAATGGTTCCTGAAATTGGCGTTATGCACTAAAATCGTCCTTGAGATTTTAATTGCACCAATTACGTCTTTAAAATTGAAAAAAGTGCACCATATTAGTCCCTAACCTATTTTTCATTAGCAACGTGATGACATGGCATGATGACGTGGACTGTAAGTGACACGTGTCACTTCATAATTTGGCCACGTGTAAAGGTAGGATGATGTGGTGACCTGTGACACGTGGCATACTGACGTGGATAGTTGTGCCACGTGTCACAATGTTATTTGGCCACGTGTCTGTTTGTACCACGTGTCGCAACGGTATTCGTTCACGTGTCATCTATTATGTCATCGTTGTAGATGCACCAAATTAGTCCCTCACTTTGCATTAAGTGACTCATTTTAGTCCCTGAAATTGAATTTCGTGCACCAAACTAATCCCTGTGCCAGTTTTTTCTCATTTTTTTAAATTTAAAATTTTTAATATCTTTGATACACTAATTCCAATTCTATTTTTTCATATATCGTTTAAATACAAGTGCTTTCATAAAAATTTTTAAGATTTTAGTTTTAATTATATAATTTTTTAATAATTTAACATTAATAAATTTTGTAATATATAAATATGTTATTATAAAAAATTAATTATCTGATTGATTAGACACATCTTTTCTCATAAAAAAAACATGTGTTTTTAACAAGAAATTAATAATTAAAATAAACATCTTTTTTTTTTATAAAATACACGTTTTCGTTATGTGTAAATGAGCTAGATTGAAGGCACTTCAAGCACCCTCACTACCATTTTCGACCTCTGCAGTCTAGACGAAAGAGGTCGGAGATGGCAACGAGGTAAGCTTGAAATGCCTTCACGTCAACTCCAAGACGGCGGTTACGGGTATCCGCAAGAAAAAAAATATTTTATAAAAATACTGAAAGAGGTCGGAGATGGTAGTGAAGGTGTTTGAAATGCCTTCACGTCAACTTCAAGTCGGCGGTTAGAATATTCGCAAGAGAAAAAATATTTGATAAAAACACTTTTATTTGAAAAACATGCGAAAAAAATAGAATTGAAATTAATACATTCAAAAATATTGAGAATTTTGAATTTATAGAAAAAAATGAGAAAAAACTGGTGAAGGGACTAGTTTGGTGCACGACATTCAATTTCATGGACTAAAATGAGTTACTTAATGCAAAGTGAGGGAATAATTTGGTGCATCTACAACGATGACATAATGGATGACACGTGGACGAATACTGTTGCGACAAATGGCACAAACGGACACGTGGCCAAATAACATTGTGACACGTGGCATAACCATCCATGCAGCATGTCACGTGTCACTAGTTACCACATCATCATACCATTACACGTGGCCAAATCATGAAGTGACACATGTCACTTACAGTCCACGTCATCATGTCATGTCATCACGTCATTAATAAAAAATGGGTCAGATTTTAATATAATGCACTTTTTTTAATCTCAAGGACGTAATTGGTACAATTAGAATCTCAAAAACGATTTTAGTGCATAACGCCAATCTCAGAAACTATTTTAGAGTTAATCCGTTGTAAAATTTGATTTAATATTTACTATTCAAAAAGTCATGGAAACATAAATATCTACTAAATATCAGCATAACTGTGAGTGCATCTAACAATAAAACACAAATTATGTATATGTGACAGAATTTATTTAATATTACTATAAAAATATGTTTAATACAGCAAGTATATATCAAAAGTTGGGAAATCGCTATATATTAAGAACTTTAATAATCAGCATCTATAAAAAGAAAAGAGGGAAAATATACATATTTTGATATACATCATTTCTAGTATATCCTTTACATACATTTTTTGTTGTCGTTTTATCTTTTAAGTTGTGTATATGTTTTAGGGTAATTTACTTAAATAAATTAAACAAATAAAAAATTATTAGATTATTTTAATTGTAAAAAGATAATATTTTTGTCTTTAAACATTTTATATAAATCATTGTTATTCTAGAAGTTTCAATAAAAATATATAAAATTCGAAAAAAAAAAACAAGTTCCTTGATAGCAAATATATAGCATTTCCTTGATTTTGTTTCATGAAAAAGGAAAAACAAGTTCATTAATTAAGTCTACGGAATCATTTATACCATAAAAAAATAAATCAGATTTTGAAGCTATCTTTTATAAGCATTATTAAAAAATAAATTTTTTTTAATTTTAAAATTTGGTAATTTTGTATCAAGTAAATTTTAAAAAAATTATTGTGAATGAAAATTTTAAAAATGGAGACTAAAATTTTAATAACATTTTTTATCTAAAATATCTCCGATCAAAACTTAAAAATCTAACTCTATCCATTTGGCTTCTCTTTTCTCTGCACACTCAACCAACTCTCTTCTCCAACCGCTCGTCCCTGCGTTGCCGTTGCCGCTGCCGCTCGTCCTTGCGCTGTCACTGCTGATCATCCCTGTGCATTAGCCACGTCCGTCCTTGCGCATTTGGTGCACGCCCGTCACTGCTCGTGGACCAATGACCAATGGCCAATGTAGTAGCTTCAAAAAATTTCCAGGAGAATAGCGGAGGTAAACACTAATGGAAGGACGAAGATTCTTAGCTAATAAAATGACCAATCTATTTTAAGAAGTGTAGCAGATGAAAATTGGATTATATTGGTCCTTGTTGTGATAATGTTTTTTATCATGTATGTTTGAAATTATGGAAGCAAGTGCAAATATGAAACTGAAGTCAAACAAAAGTTATCAATGGATTGGATGCGAGAATTAGGTAGCAATCTAGGCACAATACGAATTTTTGGAATTGGTCTTCTCTATAATGAGTTAGTCAAAGGAAGTAGGGATTAGGGATTTTTGGAGATTTTATGATGCTTTAATTTTAAAATAGGGGAAATTTGGTCATTAGTTTTATTTTAGTCTCTGTATTTATTTCAAATCAAATAGAATATTGAGAAATAATTCAGTTCTATACTCTTTTTCATGTCCTTACAACATAAATCTTGGTATGTGATATAATTTTATTAATGCTTCAATGATTAATTATAAATCGTGGTTTGTCACTTTGTTTTATGCGTAAAAAGCGAACCTGTAATTCAACAATGATTTACTGTTTTATTTAAGCATAAATTGTTGTTTTTCTTCGAATTTTATATATTTTTATTGAAACCTCTAGGATGACAACGATTAATATAAAATATTTGAGGATAAAAATGTTGTCCTTTTATAAAATAATCTAGTAGTTTCTTATTCCAGTTAGTTTATGTTTAAGTAAATTACCCATATGTTAATGTAGTTGTTAATCAAGTTGTTGATAGATCAAGAAAAAATGGATAATATTATTTAATTAATATAGAATAAAGACTTAAATTAGTTTTAAAAGAATTTTAGTTTTGAAAGATTTAAAATTAAAAGAATATTATTACATATGTAGATCTTTTTGGTGTCCAATATGTAATTTAGAGAACCACAATGCCAATTATTTAGATGTGTCATTACATCATTTTGGATGTGTTTATATTGTTTATTTAATTTTAGATGTGTTTATGACATGAGATTTGAATATTTTGAAAAGAAGTGCTACACATACAAGTCATTTTGGTTTACAAGTCATACAAGTTGAGTCAAACCCAACAAAAAGGACGCTCACCCATACAAGCTGTCAACACGCGTGCTACTCAATGGTTTCCATAGCGCGCTTCGCGTTCCTCCTCCTCCTCTTCCTTCTTCTTCTCCTTTTTCTCTGCGTTTCTCCTCCTTTTTTCTTCGCGTGTTTCATCTTCATCGTCATTTTTTTCATTACTGTTGTTATTGGTGCATTTTTCCCTCCTCCTCCTTCTATTGAATTTGCAACATTATGTATTTTTTTTCTTCTTTATTTGATTTTTTTCCTTCCAAAAAGAATTACAAGAAATAAAAAGATAGAAGACACTACAAGAAAAACACCCATTTAAGTACACTTGAAAAGTGTGGCCAAAAGTGGAAAAAAATGATGCCTTAGGCAAAGACTACACTTTTCGGACTATGGAGACGCTTTAGTGGGGGATGCCTATTTGGTTGTTGTCTATTCTCAAAGGCTACGCTTTTCTATACCAAAAACTACACTTTTGACATTTGGGAATAGGATGCGCTTTTCAAGTAATACTGTTTAGGACCAAAGGTTACGCTTTTCAGCTTCCATGCATGCTTACTAAAATAGGCTACATGTAAAACCCGGTTAATTAACGGCTAATTAACCCATAAATGAGAATTTATTCTAGAAAGCCTAAAATGTGATTTTTATGGCTAAATGTGATAGAGGAGATTGAGACGAGAATTTCGGTACCAATTTTATAGAAATCGGACCAAGATTGGACCGAACGGGTCAAACCGGACCAATTGGACCCAAAGTGGGCCCTTGGCCCAACACAACTTAACCAAAACCCTAGTTTTCAGCACTCTCTCTCCTCATTTGTCACACACACAAGCTGAAATTAGAGAGAAAGGGAGGAAGAACACTCTCTCAAGTTCTCTCCCTTGGTTGATCTTCAAACCATCATAACTTTTGATCTAGAGCTCCGATTGCCGC
>NC_029776.3:26715216-26716364 GCF_000817695.3 Arachis duranensis
TGGTATGATGTATGAGAAATATGCATGTTGTGATATATGCTTGATGATTGGTTATGGTTGAATTGTGGGTCGGACCATGTTGATGGTGGGTATGATATTGATTGTGTACAATGATGATTTATTGGAATTGGTGTTGTTGAGAATTGGCATGAGTAAGAGTATATGATATGTCGATATATTTGAGTTTGAGCCACTTGGGTGAAGTGGGTTAGAATGATGAGATAGTGATTTTGTATATTGTGGTAATGCGTCAATGTGTGAGTTGAGGAGGCTTGATGTTGAAATTGATATATTTTGATTGATTTCAAAGAAAAGGGATGAAAATGGCATGTTTTGATCGATTTTGAAAAGAGTTGGAAATGGCTTGTTTGCAAATGGCACTTTGTGGTTTTTATGAAAAATATGGTTTTTGGGCATACTTTGGTGGGACATAACTTGGACTACGGATCTCTGTTTTGTGCCAAATCTATTTATAAATGAAATTGGATCCGGGATGTCCATGTCGTTCGAAGAACGGGTGAAAAACGATTTAAAATGAGAAAATTATGTCCGTTGGAAGATTGGGGTTTAAATTGGTGAATTCTGCAGCTTTTAACTTAGAAAATTTTTTAGCAGAATGACCCCTTGCGCGTGGGTGCACTTGGCGCATGCGCGCCGTTCTTCCGGAAAATGCCATCCACGCGTACGCGTGATGTGCGCGGGCGCGCCGATGGTGCTGCACCCAATGCCCAGCCATTTTCCAGAGAGTTATGCCAGAATTGTGCCAGTGTTGTGCCTGGGGCACGAGGACGCCCACGCGTACGCGTGGTTGACGCGTACGCGTCGATTGGCAAATTTTTAATCCACGCGTTAGCGTGCATGACACTTGCGCATCGATGAAGTTTTTGAGGCCATCCACGCGTGCGCGTGGAGTGCGCGCACGCGCGGATTTGTTTCATCCCAAAGTTGATTTTTGAGTTTTAAAAGCCAAATTTCATACTTCTAAGCCTCCGATCCCACCACTTATATCTTAAATCATTATGATATGCCTAGCTATGAGAGAAGGAGCTAGTGGATGTGGTAACTTGCGAGTGAAGCAAGGGAAAATGAATAATCAATGAGGATCATTGATGATTATGTGAGATGTGGAGGATGGTGGTGGAAGTGCT
>NC_029776.3:26716658-26717066 GCF_000817695.3 Arachis duranensis
ACAGTCCAATGGTTAGCTACCAGGACTTGTCGGGTTGGCTCTATAACCGACAAGATGATATCATCAGCCACTAGGGACAGGCATTCATCATATGCATACTATATGAATTGTTTGAGATTGCTTATTTGACTGCATATTACTTGCTAATTGTCTAAATGCCTTACTTGTTCCTAATTGTATATTTCTTGTCTGATATAACTGTGTTTGTTATATTATACTCCTGCTGGTGGTTGGGGGGTTTGAAGGAATTGGAAAGGGAAGTATTAGTTAGACTGAAGTATCTTTAGTCAGATGCCCTTTATGGTTTAGCTTGTTTATAAGCTTTGATATTATTTGGAGGAAGTTCTAGGATTGCCTTCGGCTTTCCTCCATTATTATGTATTATATATGTGGAAGCTGTTACCATGG
>NC_029776.3:26717281-26741144 GCF_000817695.3 Arachis duranensis
AACTGTGATGACTCCTCTTATGGGAGAATTTTGGAGAATAGGTTTTATGTATTTGTGTCCCTTTGGGTTTCCTTTGGGGTTTTCCTTATTTTATCATATGTATATGTTGTTATGCTCGGACCGGTTATCTTCGCAGCCGGATCTTGAGTCTTGATATTCCTGTTTTTGACACTCCTTTGTATATATATATGATCTCGCGTTGGTTATCCTTGTTCGTTACGTTATCGATCGGAGTGTTGCGCTTTCGAGTTGCGATTTTTTTTTGTTTACCCCTTTTTCTATAGAGGCTCCTAGTTATAATCAATCATTCATACTACTATACGTACTAAATTTTTATTTTAGAGGTCGTAATACCTTGTCATCTCTGAATTATGACTTAAGCATAAGCCTTTTGTATGGTAGGATGTTACACTACACTTATCCTTGCTAATTCATTACCGTTAAAACGTAGCCACATTACACCATAGTCCATAGCTACTCTATATAAGTGTAGCCTTCATCGTTTTTTTTATTTTATATATATATATTTGTACAACATAATATTTAGTAATATAATTACATATATAATTCTGTATTTTTAATTAAATGAGTTAAATATTATAAAATAAAAATAAATACATAATAATAGTAAACAATTTTTTTAAATAATAAAAATGATCTTTCAGCAAAATATATTTTATTAAATTCTTTAAAATATATTATCACTAAAATTAATTACTACAACATGAAATATTTTATTAAATTCACAAATTCACAAAAAAAAATTTATGGCCTCTTTTATTAATCAATAATCATTGTACAAGTTTGTTTTGTGATGCAAATAATATAAGATCATACTATGAGAAAAAAAAATAATACTTATAACACTTAAACTCTATAGACATTTCATATAAAAAGAAAAGAAAAAGTGATACATATTACATAAGAAACTTGGTCCTTACACTAATCCTTGAAAAATGTATTTATCAACATGTCTTGGTTCACTCATTCAATATCAACATACAAATATATTCTTCTTGCTGCATCACTTCTTCTCCTTTCTCTCTAGTCTTCATATCTAATTTAACACAAAAAAGATATTTATTACTTTACCTTTCTGCTTTGTATACTTTTAACTAATTATAAATGGAATAATTTTTTCAAACTGAAACTAACCTATTTAAAAGGCACTTGTAACAAAATTTGATGACACAAGATTTTCCATTTTTTACATTCTTGCACATAGTAGCAAAGTGTCTCATCTTTTTTCAGCACTATAAACATTGCAAAATTAAGATTAGAAACAAAAAAAAAGTCAACACACAATTCTTTTTCTTACCATAGTGAACATGCAGAAATTTGTCAGAATCATTACCACTCAAGTTAGGGTGGCAAGCTTTCATGCAATACGTTGACAATAAAGATAACAATTAAAATTGTTAGGCCATACGAATGCCTAATAACCTACTTTGACAATGAAGATACTCTAATGCATCCACAACCTCAGTAGCATAAAATCTATGAATATTGAGAACTTAATGTTAGTTAGAGGAAAGTAGAAGCCATATGCATGTAGGAGCCATGAACAAGTTCCAAACTTTTTACCTGATGAGTTGAGCAGAAAAAGCTTCAATATATAGGAATAATAACTGCAGCACTACCTGATGAGTTGAGCCAGCAACAAATGCTTTCCAGCCATATGCAAAACAAAATCCGTAGAAGCTATTATTCGAAAAACTAATCTAAGTTAAGAAAGACGATTCAAGTGACAAAACTGTTTGTACAGAATTAAGCTATGCAATTCAGTAGCCAATATTATAACTATAGAAACAGAGATCATTAACTTGATCAGTACTTTTTTTTACCCAGTTTCAGTTACAATCTCTCTAGTGCATAGCAACACAAGGAGTAAGGAAAAGACGGTCATACCGTCATACCATATTTTGCAATATCTACTCATGCATCCACTCCCAAAAGCTACTAAATAAAAAGACAGTAAAACTATATATATAATGGTAAGTTCTGGTAAAAGTATAAAATCTCTCTTCATACATGGTTCTTGAATCTTGACTCTCATTTTTATAGTTCAAGCTACATGGGCTAACCTCAGTATAAAATTTCTCTAGAATGATAAGTGAATTTCGATGATAGTCTCTCTCAGCATTAACCTATCAATTGGGAGAACAAATGAGAAAGGAAACACAAGGCTTAGGATAGAAAAATATATGAAAATAATTTTTCTCAACTATAAAATAGTGCAAACCAATCTATAAATGATAGCTAACATCATATAAGAAGAACTAATTATATGATGAGAAATTTTACCGTTATGAATTTAGATTTTCATAAAGGTAAATGAATAAAAACTTGTGAATGCAATCCAAGAAGCAGGAATATCATGCCGATTCTGTTAGCATACAGAACTATGAGAATATTCATAGTTTTGTGATAGGTCTTCCGTTCATTTTATTTATCCAATCCAATCCAATCAAAAGGCCTTTCTGTTTAAAACTAATACATAAGAGGGTTCCGAATGAATGCCAAATTTTTTAAATTGTGTATCTTGTAAGAAGAAACCATGACTCTTTCATTTTCTTTTTCTCCATTGCTTTATCTTGCTGGAGAACTTAGTACACAAGAAAAATCAATGAGAATATTCTGTAAGTGTTCTTATTTAACACGTCAAATTAATATTTAAATTCTTTATTTGGCGGATCCCGCTAGGGAGACAATGGACTATTTGTACAATGTGTACAATGGTTATTAAGTTATGAAATGAACATCTCCTATACTATTTAGAATAACCATCCGAGTACAAGGGATAATAAACATCTTCTCGAAAAATTAGTTTAATTTTTGGGTTCACCAAGGATCGAACTCTTGACCTTTTGGATCTAGCGCTTTAATACCATGTCATGATACCACTCATCCCAAAAGCTTCAGCTGGTGGGAAAATGTAACACTAATAATTATATCTCTAATACTCCATAAACTTCTATTGTACACATTGTATAAATATTTCATTGGCTCCTCATACTTTCCCTTATTTGGCATACTTGTAGTTATATAATCCTCTTTACACTCAGCAGTGCATCATCACAACCTACCATAACAATCTTACCTCTCATTTCATCTATTATATTATATTACAAATTATAAAATAATTTATAAAAAAGATACCCCATGTTCGCTATCCATGTAAAACACCCAAAGCAAAGAAAACATAACCAAAAAAAGCATCAGAGAGGAATATAGCTTGAAGCTAGAAATTGAAAGCAACCACTATGTTCAAGGAATGCGTATGAACCAAGGCATAAATCAGAATATTTCAGTGTGAAACCTGTTCTTTTCACTAATTTTTCCTTAAGATACTAAACTAATTGAAAACCTAAAAGTAGAACCCAACCCACCCCCACCCCCAAAATTCACAGAATCAATTGAAAATTGATACATACCTTCTCTATCACAATTAGCCACTATCAAAATCATACACACCTTCGAACGGAAAAATGAGAGCGAGTTAGAGAATGAGCGAGAAAGAGAGGATACAGAACAGAGAATGCTTACTTGGTGATAGAGGATACGACGATGGTGATGAGCAGCGACGGTGAAGAAGAGATGAGTGGCGACGCAATGGCTTGGAGACGGTGCAGCAGCTCAGCGGCGAGTTCCAGTCGACGGCAGAGCGGCGACAGAGCACGACGGCGGCGAGACATCCCTTCGAGCTCCTCGGTGACGGTACAGAAGCCCGACGGTGGCAGAACGGCGACGGCACCAAGCCCTAGCAGCGGCAGTGGAGCTTCAGCAGCGACAGAGCACCCCCTTCTCTCCTCCATCGCGTTTTCTCTCTTCCTTGAGATCTCTCTCTCGAACTGGCGTTCAACGACGACGGCGGCGGCGGAGCCCTAGCCGGCATCGTTCTCTCCTTCCTTCCCTCTCCTCTCTTCTTTTTCTCGTTCTCCCCCTTAGCTTTCTCATATCTTTCCTCTTTCGTGCGTGTGTTGCGTGAGTGAGGGACTGAAGATGAGGGCAAAAAATGTTTTATTAAGTGTTTATTTGGTTTTTTAATATTAGGAGACACTTTTGAAGTGCACCCAAAACATAACAAATAGGTTACTCTTGAAAAGCATTTTTTTTGGTGTAAAAATGTATGCATAGATATTAAGCAAAGCTATGCTTTATAAGTGATTTTTTTAATATCTAAGGAGACACTTTTCAAGTGATGCCACACTTGTATTTCCTATTCTTCTAAAAAAAGTAATACGTAGAATAGGCTACGCTTTTCAAATGTAGTTTAAAAAAGTGTGGCTGAATGGATAACTTTTAACCGCATTCACACTACTTTTTGCAATCATGGCATGCATCACATACAAATTTGAAATACCTTTTTTTCGAGTCACCACTAAGTTGCTTTTAGTAAGCTTCCATTGTCCAAAACTGAAAGTGTTTACAAAGCCTTCATTAGTAAGCATTTTAACTGAAACTAAATTCATGCGAGCATCTAGAGCATGTCTAATATCTTTGAGTAGCATTTGCATTCCCATATTAGTCTCAAGACAAACATTTCCTACACCAATCACCATAGCCATGCTATCATTATCCATCTTAAGCACTCCAAAATTGCTTGGAGTACAAGAAGTGAAGAACTTCTTTTTCGCTGTAACATGTATTGAAGCACCACAATCAATTACCCAGCTGAACTCATCATCAGAAACAAGATTGACCTTGTATGCATAATCAACAACGTCAACAATGAGAAGATCATTTGACACAATAGATACATGATTATTATCACCATCTTCCTTCTTTTCTTGTTTACCTTTGTTCTTCTTTTTCCAAAGAAAGCAATATTTTTGGACGTTGCCCCATTTATGACAGTAATGATACTCAACATTTTTGTATCTTGACTTAGATTTACTCCTGGTTTTACTTTTACCTTTTTGGCCTCTGCTCTGATTTCTCCCTCTGTTTTCAGTTACTAACATTTTAGACTGTGACAAAGAATTCTGCGTCTTCCTTTTCATCTCTTCATTTAAAATTCCACCCTTAACAAGTTGTATGCTTACTTTACCGAGTTAAACCCCAAAATGGTCCCTGAGATTGGCGTTTTGCACTGAAATCGTCCCTGAGATTCCAATTGCACCAATTACGTCCCTGAGATTGAAAAAAATGCACCATAGTAGTCCCTGACCCATTTTCCATTAACAACGTGATGACATGGTATGATGACGTGGACTGTAAGTGACACGTGTCACTTCATGATTTGGCCACGTGTAATGGTAGGATGATGTGGTGACCAGTGACACGTGGCATGCTGACATGGATAGTTGTGCCACGTGTCACAATGTTATTTGGCCACGTGTCCAGTAATGCCATGTGTCGCAACAGTATTCGTCCACGTGTCATCCATTATGCCATCGTTGTATTTGCACCAAATTAGTCCCTCACTTTGCATTAAGTGACTCATTTTAGTCCCTGAAATTGAATGTCGTGCACCAAACTAGTCCCTTCACCAATTTTTTCTCATTTTTTTAAATTTAAAATTTTAATATCTTGGATAGACTAAATCTCCATTTTGGTCCTTGAAATTCACGCAATTACTCATTTTGGTCCTCGAAATTCAAAGTTATCTATATTGATCCTCCAGATTCAAGTTTGGGCACCAATGTGATCCCTTGACTCTTTTTGGCGATGACTAAACAAACGTAATGCTGAGATGACACCCTCCCTACTACGCTGGATGATGAGTAAACGACTTCGTTTACCCTAGGCACCTCAACAAGTCAGAAATGTCGTCACTTTGTATATGAAGGTAGAAGAAACGATGGAGACCCAAAATAAAATATTCTTTTTCTTCTCTACCTCCACTATTCTTCATTTTTGACTTGTTTGGACGCTAAAAGTAAACGACGTCGTTTACTCATCATCCAGTGTGGTAGGGAAGGTGCCATCTTAGCACTCCGTTTGCCTAATCATTGCCAGAAAGAGTTGAAAAACCATATTGGTGCTCGAACGTGAATCTGGAGGACTAGTATAGGTAATTTTGAATTTCGAGGACCAAATTGAGTAATCGCGTGAATCTGAGGGACCAAAATGGAAATTTAGTCATCTTGGATACACTAATTTCAATTCTATTTTTTCATATATCGTTTAAATACAAGTGCTTTATAAAAAAATTTAAGATTTTAGTTTTAATTATATAATTTTTTTAATAATTTAATATTGGTAAATTTTGTAATATATAAGTATGTTATTATAAAAAAAATAATTATATGATTGATTAGACACATTTTTTTCATAAAAAAACATGTGTTTTTAACAAGAAATTAATAATTAAAATAAATATTTTTTTCTTATGAAATACACATTTTCGTTATGTATAAATGAGCTAGATTGAAGGCACTTCAACCACCCTCACTACCACTTTTGATCTCTGCAGTCTAGACGAAAGAGGTCTGAGATGATAATGAGGGAAGCTTGAAATGCCTTCACGTCAACTCCAAGACGGCGGCTATTAGAGGTATCCGCAAGAAAAAAAATATTTTATAAAAGTACTGAAAGAGGTTGGAGATGGTAGTGAAGATGCTTGAAAAGTCTTCACGTTAACTCCAAGTCGGCAATTAGGGTATTCGCAAGAGAAAAACATTTTATAAAAACACTTTTATTTGAAGAACGTGTAAAAAAAATAGAATTGAAATTAATGCATTCAAAAATATTGAGAATTTTGAATTTATAGAAAAGAAATGAGAAAAAATTGGTGAAGGGACTAGTTTGGTGTACGACATTCAATTTTAGGGACTAAAATGAGTCACTTAATGCAAAGTGAGGGACTAATTTGGTGCATATACAACGATGGCATAATGGATGACACGTGGACGAATACTGTTGCGACACGTGGCACTACTAGACACGTGGCCAAATAACATTGTGACACGTGGCATGCTGACGTGGATAGTTGTGCCACGTGTCACTGGTCACCACATCATCCTACCATTACACGTGGCCAAATCATGAAGTGACACGTGTCACTTACAGTCCACGTCATCATGCCATGTCATCACGTCGTTAATGGAAAATGGGTCAGGAACTACTATGGTGCATTTTTTTCAATCTCAGGGATGTAATTGGTGCAATTGGAATCTCAGGGACGATTTTAGTGCAAAACGCTAATCTCAGTGACCATTTTGGGGTTTAACTATTCAGAGTAGAATTAGTAAGAAAGATATGAAATATCTCCCAAGAATCCAATAGAGTATTTAGCAACCACAATCTTTGAACCTTATCTTCAAACTTGATTTTCATACTTGACAACTGATCCAAAACTCCTTGAAATTTATTCAAGTGAACTAATACTTATGACCCCTCTTTGTATCTCAAATTCCTCAATATATTCAACAAGTATAATTTATTATTGTCAGACTTGGAAGCACACAAGGATTCAATTTGATTTCAAAAAGTCCTAGAGTGAGTCTCATTAGCAACAATAACACACCAATAACAGCAAAAAAAATACACAAAAAATCCAGAAATAGAGATAAGAACACACCAAAATTTTTAACGTGAAAAATCTCCTCATTGTGAGAAATAAAAATCACGAGTTATCAAGACCAGAAAAATAGTTTCAATATGATCAAAATAAGGTACAAGAGAGTCACAATTCACTGTACAAGCATACAAGAAGCCAAATAACCCAAGCATCAAAACTTACAAAACAAGAACAAGAAGATAAAAATACCACAAAAACGCAGCTGCTATGCATGGCCAATATTGCAAGTTACAGACCTTGAATTAAAGATCCAAACGGTGAGAACGAGAACCAAGTGTCTAGAACACATTGTCCAAATTTGCGATCAATCAATGGTTAACGAATTTGCAGCGACCAATTTACAGAGAGTTCTTTGTGTATTTGCAAAAATACACTCTCTCTTCTCTTCTCTCTAGTGTTTGGTACTTTCTCACAAATGATGCCTCTCTCTTCTAACCCTAACTCACCGTAGCCACTTTACTCTCAGCCAAAAGAACCATGGACTTGAATACTAACATTTGGGCTTTTGCTCCACATAAGAAGGAATCCCAAAAATCCAACAATGAGCAATTAAGATAATTAACTAAGAAATGAAAATAAATTCAAATTTTAAAAGATCTTAGCAGGATTAAGAATTAAGAATCACTATCTTTGTCACTAATCAGAACTTGATAATTATAAAAAACAAACCCAATTTGTCAACCTCTACAAATTGAAAAAAGTCAACTTGGCTTGATTAACCCCAATTCACAACTCCTAACTAACTTACTAATTAAAATTAGTAAAAAGTTAGCATTAGTGGAAATAAGATTAATGAACTTGGACATTAATAACTCAAAATCATCCAATTTTTTTATCAAAGTCAAGAATAAAAAATCTACTCCATAACTAAATGAGGTATTTCATCAAATATATGAAAGGCATAAGCATAAAATATCATAAATTGTACAAATTAGTAAAAAATACAACTACACTTTTCAAAAAAATAACAATAACAATTCAAATAGGTAAGAATAAAACATAAAATATCAAATTACATTAATCAAAATAACATTAAAATATATTCCTCTCCAAACTTTCAACCACCTTTTCACTGTCAATGCACTAAACATTCTCAAACTTTTAGCAATAAATTCTTTAACTCCTCTTCTTCTAATTGAGAACCAAGCTATTTTGCACATCACTCTCTTCCATTTACTTTATTTTCACACATATATCCAATGATAGTACAAGCGAAGAGAGGATAGATAGGCGTGTAGCAATTTGATCATTAATTTCTTGAGGTAGTCCAATTGCTTTTTTCGCCCTTAGATGATAAATTGGAAAGCTTCTTCTATCCAGGGATATAGGGATAAAGAGAGTTGTTAGAAATATTCTTGTTATTGCTTCGACTCATATTCCCCAAAAAGTGGATCCCGCTCTAATAGCTCCGAATAAATTAAATACATGCATTAAGATACGAAGGCTTCTTATTCCACAACAACGAAAGCACTTTTTCACTCTTTTATATATTTCAAAGATAATTATTTTGTATTTAATTTAATTTTAAATTATTATTCTATCCTTTTATTTTTATTAAAATTCTTACTCTATCCAAATCCTAATTTGACACAGTAAAATCCTAACTCACACTCCCTCACAAAACCCTAGCAACAACTCACCCTTACCTCCTTACCCCCTCACCCTTCCCACCAATGGACAAAAAGAAAGAAAGAAAAGATAAAGAGAGGGAGCACGGAGAGGGAAGAGATAAGGAAGGAGGGAGACAGCACCGGTGGGTAACACTATCACCGTCGCTACCGCAGGTGAAGAGGAGAGAGTTTGTGTCATGTCGTCGTCGCATGCTGCTGTTGCCGTTGAGATCGCCATCGCCACCGAACCAGAGAAAAAAGGAGTCAGTTGCTGACAACGCCAAAAATGCGAGCCAGAGAACAGAAGATAAGCCATGCCACCGTTTTTCATCGCCATCGCTATTATTGAGAAAGGAGAGATCTCAAAAGAGGGGGCAGAACGCGAGCAGGCCACCGCGAGAAAGTTTTTACTACTGTGTTAAAGAGTTGTAGGAGGAGTTGGTATGCCGCTGTTGATGCTGCTTTGTCGCTGTTGGGGCTCCTCGTTGCTGTTCTAGTCGCTGGAAAACACAACTAGAGCTATTGTCCCTTCGTTATCTTATTTCTCTTTAGCCACAGTAAGTCGTTCTTTTCTTGAAACCTTCACCGCTAGTGTAAAAGTGTTTTGTTGTGAGTTTGTTTAAGATTCTGAGGTTTTGGTAATGTAGGGTCGAGTTCCAGTTATTGCATGTCACGAGTAAAGTTGCTGCTATTGCTGCAAAAGTATAATGGAGCTGTGGTTGTAGATGTCGCTGTTGCGGACTGGGAGAAAAAGAATTTTAACATGTTTTATGGCTTTCGGGTTTCAACTATTTGAGGTAGGAGTTTTTCAAAAGACTTATTTTATACTACGAAATTGTTATAAATAGATATTTATGTGAAAAATATATTTTTGTGATTATGTGAGTGTTATGGATTAAATTGATTTATTTTGAATGAATGTGATTATTTGCTTGATTGAATTATTTATTGCTTGAGTTGGCGTGCGGTTGTTAATGACAATTGATTTGGAAAGCTTATTTGAATGTTTATACTGAAAAGTGATTTTATTTTGGAAATCTAATTTATATATTTATATTAAGAAATGGTTTTATGTTAGTTTATATATATATATATATATATTAAGAAAAAATTTTGTATTGAAAGTTTTATTTGTACATTTATATTGAGGAATGATTTGGTTTTGAAACTGTTGAGAAGGATTGAAAAATGTAGTGTGGATGGAACCCTTGAAAGGTGGTAAAGTCCTAGTTTAAGGGAGATGCTGCCGAAAATTTTATGAGTGTTTAAGTGAATTCAAATCACTGGGATTGATTGGTAAAATAAAATAATCTTTAAGTCTCTTTTGAGAGATAGTATTGAACTAAAGAAATGAGTTTTTATTAGATTAATTTTGGTTTAAAGATTATGTTTTTGAGGAGTTTTAGAAAAAAAACCAAGTAATAAAAGCGAATTGGAGATTTAACTAACTTTGGTTTGGTTGATTTTAAAAAGAATTATGATTTAGATATTTAATTGAATGAAAATAAATTTTATTGAATCGATATGAATTAAAGAGTGGTGTTTTGAGAATTTTAATAAAAAATAAAGTAATGTAAGTGTGTATTTGAGAATAAACAATTTTTGAGTTTTTGAGAAAAAGTTTTAAGTTTGAGAAGAAGTTGAAGTTGGTTAATTTGACTGAAGCATTCTATTTTGTGAAGTTTTTTAACTTGATTCGGTAAAAGTAAAATGGATTTCGAGACTTTTTGAAATTTATTAACTTAAAGTGAAGCTGAAAATTGTTTTGGAAAAACTTGGTTAAATCGAAAGTGAGTTTATTTGATTGCTTTTAATTAAGGAGTTATGATTTAAGGATTATAATAAATTTAAAGTAATGAGATTGATTGTTCAAAGTTAAACAAGAATGAGTTTCATGATTTTGTTAATTTGAGAAATTGGTTTATGATTAACTCATTTAATTTTGAGATTTTGATTCTTGGTGAAATTTTTGTAAGTATGGTTAACAATGAGATTGGTTGTCACTCCCTTAAAGTCTAGAGATCTTGTCGTAGGATTTAATTAATAAATCCTTATTTAAATGAATTAAATGAAGTTGCTTTGGAGATTTTGAAAAATGTTACAAAAAGTGACATTGGTTTTAAAGGAAAATAATTTGAGAAAAAGGTGATTCTTGGTGTGATGTGAATTAAATGTATATTGCTATTGAAGTAAATGAGTCAAGAATGATTTTGAACCAGGACAAAAATGAGTATGAAGAATTATGTTTTGATTATGATTATGAATTGAGTTTGATTGTGATTAAAAAGTGTATCGGGCACGATATGTCGAGAGTGTGCATGGACACTATATCTCAGTTGAGATTCGTTCTCTCTTATCGTAAGGGTAGCCGGGCACGAATCCCGGATAGCACTGCCTTCATGAAGAAGGTAACAAAGCACTTTCCCTCTTAGACCAGCTTCTGATAAGTTCAGGTTATACCTCCTGGGGATGTACGACAGAGATGAAAATTTCCTTTGGTTGTAAGGGTGGCCAGGCACATATCTCGGATATTGATACCTCCATGGAGAAGGTGATAGGACACTCTCCTTCTTAGACCGGCATGTGATAAGTCCATGTTATATCTCCTGGAGATGCACAATAAAGAGACAATCTCCGGATTAGCTACCAAATGTGTCAGGTTCTGGCGGTTTAACTGACACATGAGCTCATGGCCAGTAGGACAGGCACGTGCATCATGTGCATTTATGTAACATTGTTTGGGTGTGCTTATTGTATTTGGTTTGCCTATCTGAATATTTATGTTTAACTGCTAATTGCCATACTTATTGTAATTATTCTTGATTGTATTTGAACTTCATTATTTGTGACTATGACTAGTTGGTTGGATTGTGGTGAATTGAGTGCTGATTGATTATGCTTGGGCCGAAGGCCGTGATTGATTTATGTTTAAGATTTAGTAAAGTATGAAAAATCAAGCTGGTTCAGCATAGACTTAATGAACCTATATTTGGAACAAGTTGGTCATTCATACAGTTTAGGTAACTTTTAAGATTTTGATCATGGAAATATAAATTTGGATTTTCAAAAAATTAACTGTTGGTTTTCAAAAATATTCATAAGACGAGTGATGATCACCGCAATTGAAAACAGTTTTCTTTTATATATCTTCTTATAATAATTATGAAACTCCTATGGTGAAACCATGCAGTTAGGTTATCACCCCCTACAGACTTCTCTTTTTAGAACGGACCAGGTAGCTTATGAAATTTTTCTTCTGTGCATCTTGTTGTATATATAGTTGTAGTTTTTTCCTCGCCTTTATTCTTATATTTTTGTAAGAGGGATATGAGTCATGATTAATAATATGTATATATGTAATATTTGTAGTTTACTTGTATAAGGAGTCTTGTGTGTATGTATATATCTATATGTAAGTGCTGTGATTTTGTATCTGTGTATAATTTTTTTTAAAGAAAAAGTATTTTCAGTTTTTCAAAGAAAAGAGAGATATGATTTCGAGTTAAAAAGGCTCCTATTTTATTATTAAGTATATAAAAGTCGTCGTAATATCCTCGCTATTAAAGTGGCGCAACAAAAAATATGAGATTTTGGTAGTAAAAGTGTTACAGTTGTCATGTTAAAAAAAAGATATAGTGTATGAAAAATATTTATAAGAGTAAGAATATTGGGGTAGTGTATATGGATGTTGTGTTTCAAAAGAATTATAAGGGTAATGGTCTTAGCGTGATGAGTATGGAGGTAGTGGTTCACATTGAAACTGATTATGTTGAGGTAAGTCATGATTTATGAAAGGTGGTGTTTCAAGAGGATTATGTGAGTGATAATATTGGAATATGAGGTTAATAAGGGTGGTGATATTGGGATAGTGGACTTAAATCCTAAGGGATATGATGGTAGTGGAATGAGATTTGAGAGTATTGTGATTGAAAAAATATTGAGGATGAAAATCATATGAATAGGGTGGTTAAGATTCATAATCAAAGCAAGGACCACTATAGCCATTGGGTTGGTATGCACCATATGAGAGATTGTGATCTTAGTAGTGTGGAAGGAGTTGATGTCATGAGGATTGTCCATACGAATGTCGTTCCTCTCTCAAGTGATTTTTCATCCTATTGTGTGAACCATTATTAAAATCACTCATTCCTACAACATAATCACAATCATACAACTCGAAACCACAAAGTCAAGTGTTCATGAAAAAAAAAATTGAGAAAGATAAAATAAAATAAAAGAGCTAACTTAAATTACTATAAATGACTAAAATGATTAATAAAATGATGCACAAAAAATTAGTAGCTAATGTGATAAAGAAACGAAAGGTAGAAGAGGAACAGAAGTGTGAGCAAAATATATGAAAAAATAAAAATAAATGAAAAAAGTGGTTAACACGATAGAATTTTGCTAAAATAGGGAAGGATTCACAAAGTGGGACTTGTTTATAAATGCCCAAAAATTTTAGAATACTAAATTTTTAAAAAAATTGGATTTTCTAAAAACAGAGCAGCACCTATTTTTGCATCAAAAATACTGAAAAGTGACTGAAACAGAAAAAATTCATATGCATGCATGAATAGAGAGCAAAATAAAAATATATACACATCTATTAGAATTCAACATGAAAAATAGTTATCAAACTTGAGTACAATACATTTGGATTTTGAATTTTTTATTTTTTTTCTTTTATAATAAAACCAAATAAAAGCTATCTAAAGGTGAAAAAAAAGCATATTTACAATATTTAGACTATGTTAAGGTAATAATAAGTAAAAAATGAACTCCTAACTACTAGAAGTAAAGGCAAGAAAACATACAAAAAGCAAACTATTCACACTATTCATATATGCAAAATAGCCAATAACAAAAATACATTGCAATTTTCCTACAACGGTATCAAAAATTTGATGTGTGCTAAATACTGGTTTAGAAATTCACAAGTTTAAAAATCTCAAGATAAGTGCAAAATTCGTTGTAGCTCTAAACCGACAATTAATACTCTCTCAAAGTTTAGTTAAAAATTTTACAAATTTAGAATAATAACTAAGAGTTTAGGACCGAATTGTTCTCTATTGAATCACAATGCAATACATGATCATTGGTTATGAAAAAATCGGAGGTTTGTTTACAATTAACGAAAATTGAAATAGCAAAAAATTAAAAGAATAAGCAATGAGTAAATATCAAGAGAATTTAAACTAGGAGCAATTGAGGCAATTAATTAGGAAATGAAAGTAAATTCAAGTTCTAAAATATCTTGACAAGGGTTGAGGGCTAATAAGGAGGACTTGGGTTTGAACCACATCTTTATTATGAAAAAATAGTAGAATTTTATATAATTATTTAATAATACTCGAATTATAACATGTTAATTATAATTTGTTGAGACTTGATTGTTCTTAAAATATCAGTGAAGATATGTATTTTAAATTTTAATTTTAATTTTAAGTTTTTGACTATTTCATATTTTTTATTTACGTAGGACTGTGTCAACTGGTTCAACTAGTGACTCATCGGTTAAACCAGTAAACCAATAGCCTGATTGGTTTGATCATCCGTTCGATTCTATCAACTATAGTTAGCGTTAGTGACAACAAGATTAATTAATAGCTCTAAATTATCAATTAACTTTGACATTAGTAACTCAACATCACCCAAGTTTCGAACCCAAGCCAAGAATGAAAAATTTACTCTATAACTAAATAAGACATTTCATCAAACATATCGAAGGCATAAATATAAAGCATCATAAATTGCACAAATTAGTAAAAATTACAACTATCCAATTCAAGAAATTAACAAGGAAAAACTACCAAAAACACCCATGAAGTTTACGAACGCTGACAAAAGTACCCATAAACTAAAGAAATTAACGCTGTACCCATGAAAGATGGGTTCCGTATGACAAAAGTATCCAAATCATAATTTTTTGTTGATTTTTTAATGAAATTCCTAAACTACCCCATCCTAACCACATTCTACCATCACTCCCTCTCTTCTCTTCTTCCTCTCTCCTCACTTATCCCGACTACAACACCTTCATCGCACACCTGTGCCCCAACCTGAAGAGAATGCTGCCGTGGTGCGCCTGTTGTACCCGAGGAGAATGTCGTCGTGGTGCATCTGACCCAGTTGAGAAGAACACCATCGTCGCACACCTGAGAAGAGAGAGGGGTTGTGGTACTCTTGCACGCAGAAAGCGGGTTTAGTAAAGAGAAATCAGAGAAGAAAGGGAGGCGGCACTGTGGATGAAGGTTCTGCCATTGACGATGTTACAGTCGGCTGGCGAAGAAAAAGGTATTTCTTTTTTTTAAAACATTTTTATTTTATTTTTCTTCTTTTCAGAAATTGATTTAGTTACTACTAAAATGATACTGTTCTATTTTTTTAAATCTGCTTCTATTTTTTATGAAGGCTGAAATTGATTTACAGAAGATCCAGTTGATGGCTACTTCTACTTCTGATTTTTGCTGAAATAAATTTCAAATTGGACAAATGGATTTGTTGATTTTTTATGGTTGATGGCTTGTTCTATTTCTAGTTTTGCTAAAGTGAATCGAAATTGGATGAATGGATTTGAAAATTTTTATGTTTTGAGTATTTTTTGGTGTTTGATTAATTTGGTTTGGGTATGGATTATAAACTTATGAGTGAATCGGTTGAGGTCCGATCCTCTACCACCACCACCACTACCATTGATTTCGGTCTGGTTTGTTGTAGAAGTAGTTTTAGACTCCATGGTAAGAGTTGGTGCAAATTGAGTTATGAAAGGTTGAAAAAGTGAGTTGAGGTTGAGTGTAGGGTAGTTTAGGAATTTTATTAAAAAATCAACAAAAAATTAAGATTTAGATACTTTTGTCATACGGAATCCATCTTTCATGGGTACAGTGTTAATTTTCTTAGTTTATGGGTACTTTTGTTAGTGTTCGTAAACTTCACGGGTATTTTTAGTAGTTTTTCCAATTAACAATAACAACTCAAGTAAGTACGAATAAAACATAAAACATCAAATTGCATTAATTAAAATAACATTCAAATATGTTCCTTAATTAAAATGCTCAAAGAAAAATTAGCAAAAGATTTAAATTAAAAAAGAGAAGTAGAACAAAAAAAATATAAGCAAAAAGTAAATTTTAACAAGATTAAAACCTAACAACTAGAGAAAAATTGATAAGAAACTAACTAAATTTATCTTAATTTTAGAGAAAGGAAAAAACTTTTTTCTTTAGAAACCTACCAAATATATTAAAATTAACCCTAAACTCTTCCTTCCTCTCTTCCTTCATATTTTCTCTTTAAATACTTAAAAAATATGAAGTTTGGAGCTTTTTGGAGGCCCAAAATGTGAGTCATGTGCTTCAATAATAGTGTCTTGTAAAGCTTGATTCGCATGCACAAAAAATGGTGGTGTATGGCTCATATTCACTGTCTACTATAGAGATATGCATATCATTTTAAAGTCTCTTATGTCAGTTTTTAATGCCATTGGAACCACCTTATTTTGATCTCTAAAACTCAAGTTATGATCAGCCAATCACCCGATCTCTAAATTAGTCCCCCCAAAATTAAATTAATTAAAATCATTCCTAAAAAATTTTAAATTAATCACGTTAATTCCTTTGTCAGCTTTGTATTTTCTGATTTGGCATGTTAAAAAAAATAAAAATAAAAATTGAAAAACAAAAGCATTAACTCTTTTTGTTTAATCAAAGTGTAAAGCAAACTGCCATATTATACTAAATTTAAAACATTTAAGCACTAACGACTAACCTCATTCTCACTCTCACTCTCATTTTCGGTATCAATTTTCAACACACCAAAAAAGCAAAAGGCAACAAATGCGAGATTTTTTTTAAATAAATATTTTAAATATTTTATTTACTTGTATAAGTAAGTTGGACACAATTTATGTTTTGTGTCCTATTATTAATCTTGTTTACAGTGTAAATAAATTAATTATGAATATATTTTATTTACACGCAAATGAGATAAGATACAATTTTTTAAACAAATAAAACGGGTGCACCCGTGATACATGAAATTTGACGTACTTCACATATCTCGTTTATAGTAACGAGATATAGTCATAATTAATTCGTTTACACTATAAACAAGATATGAGTATTTGTAGGTAAAAAAATATATTTTTTCAAAATAAAAATGTATTAATAATTTGATTTTGATTGATTTAAAAAATAAAAACCGATATATTTTGTTACTATTAGATCGACTTTAAATAAATTAATTGCTTTTTCATGCTTTAAATTAATAACTTCCTTATGTTTGTTTGTATTGAACTTTTTAAAATGGACAGTTTCAAATAATGGAAGAGATTGACCGTTTTAACTCAATAGATTTGATTAGTGCGCATACAATAATTTTTAGGAAAACAGTAGCGATCAATTCATGTAAAATTAGTGATTTAAAATTGCCCATTTGAAACCAACACATTATTTTTCTAAAAACTAACGCATTTGAATTAGTACTAAAAAAGAATAAAAAATTTAAAAATTTTGACAAAACAATTTTAACAACGTTGTCACGAAATCATTTTCCACTTCTAGAACTTCCTTAGGCTTCAAGGACCCTCCTCCTTTCCTGTTGCTTTAGGCTTAACTCAAGCTGGTACATTAGGGCGAGTGGAAATGACCACCTGTAACTACGTTGACGAGGTGCAAAACAGAAGCATCGTGAGATCTGAGCTGAAGCATCATCGATGCCGATGGAGAAGCTGCAGGAGTAGGAGTCGGCGGAAGCGAAGGTCAAAACGCCAAAGATGTGGTCGAGGAAATCATCGGCGACAGGAGTTTTGGAAGGATGCTGATTGGTCATGAGAATGAGTGAGTTGAGTTTCTTTTGGACTCAAGCGAGTTGAATTCTGAGTTGAAGCTTACGAGTAATGAGTTCTTTTGCTCTGTGACTTACTATACTTCTTCAGCTCCTCACATAACTCAGTCATTCTATTCTTCTTTCATTCAAAGGAAAACCTCACTCAATGATGTAGTTGGAAACTAATTTATCATAGTTGTATAGACTTATCTCAGCAATCATTGGGTTAGCCATGTGTTGTGCGTTATCGTTTTGACTTGCTAGCTCAGAAAATATTAACGTTGTTAGTGACAGAGTTGAGGAGTGACTAACATGGTTAACTTAAAATCTTTCAGGGATGATTTTGATTAATTTAATCTTCCAAAGGTCAATTTGAAGATTAGGTGATCCTTTAGGGATCAATTTAACTATTTACTCGATCTCTGTAGCTCAAGTTATAATCAAATAAATATCAAGAGTTCAGAATTGACAACATCTAAAATATTCTTAGCACTAATCTTTTGTTGCATATTACACCTAGAATTACTGGAAACTATAAAAAGTGTTCCTACATAACAGTTGTAGAACTTGAGTTCTCCTTTCTATCAACTCCAAGTTTGTCCTAATCCAATTACTATAGCTTATGGTGATTATTTTTTCCTACAATACCTTATATTTCAATACAAAAAATCAAACAAAATTTGTCACAGGCACTGACTGGATATCAAACCAATTATACTTAAATGAAAGGTAAAATTCATTTAAATTATCAATTATGAAAATTGGAAAAGAGAATTCATAATCAATTGAAGTTGCTTCAATTACTTTTTTGGTCTCTAAGAGAATGAATGGATATTCCTTGAATATTTTTTTTTTTGGTTGTCGAAATGTGACAATCAACTTTTACCTCTTATTCTAGTATTTGCGTCCGGAGGTGCACGTATACAAGAAGGAAGTCTGAGCTTGATGCAAATGGCTAAAATATGATAACTCCAATGATCGAGTTATTGAATAAACTGAGACATGTAATAATTTCTAGAAGAAGAAAAAAAAGTTTTTTGAAGTTGGGCCAGCCTGTTTCTGGGGTTCCAGGATTTACGGATTGAACCCTTCCAGTTAGGCCATAAGGATCGGACGCCCATATTCTAAGACCATACAATCCTATTACATGAAATACGCCAAAACCAAAACAATGAACATTGAAAAAATTTGATTAAAACCCAAATAAATGTATGTATTTTCTAGTTAATAAACTGAGTTCTATCACTAGTCTCCTAGAGGCCGATTTTGTAAGAGAATTGACCTACTCCACTTGGCTGTCTAATGTAATACTGGTCAAAAAGGCAAATGGAAAATGAAGGAGGTGCGTTGACTACTCGGACCTTAACAAAGGTTGTCCAAAAGACTCCTTCTCCCTTCCGAGTATCGACAACCTTGTGGATTCAGCCTCAAGGTATAGGTACCTCAGCTTCATGGATACGTACTACTCGGGATACAACCAGATCCCAATACACAAGCTAGAAGGAGAGAAAATAGCGTTCATAAATCCAGAGGAAACCTACTATTACTTGGACATATCCTTCGGCTTGAAAAACGCAGGGGTGACATACCAAATGTTGATGATCAGGATATTTCAAGAACAACTCAAAAAATGGTAGAAGTTTAAGACATACTTGTGAAAACGTAGGTTGCGAGTGACTTGATAAACAACCTAGAGGTTGTATGCAACTTACTTCACTAGTACAACGTGAGGCTAAATCTGTTGTAGTGTGCTTCGGCCATAGAGGCCAGCAAGTTCTTACGATTCATGATCACCCAGTGAGGTATGGAAGCCAATCCCAACAAGTGCGATGCCATCCTTGACATGAAAAATCTGGGAAGCATCAAATATGTTCAGAAGCTAACGGGAAGACTGATGACTTTGTCTCGGTTGCTCGGTTCCTTGGCTCAAAAGCCCTTACCTTTCTTCCACTTACTAAACTAGGGCATCGAATTTTGATGGACCCTTGAGTATGAACAAGCGTTCTCTAACTTCAAGAGAGTACTATCAGCCCCGTCAATTCTGAGCAAGCCAATCCATAGAAGGCCCTTATTCCTATACCTCACCACCATGGATGATTCATTGGCAGCAACACTTGTAAGGGAAGACAAGAAGTGCCAACTGCTAATATACTTCATCAGCAAGGTATTCTAGAATAGCAAAGTGTGTTACTCAAACCTAAAGAAAATGGCTTTCGTCCTGTTGATCCCTTCCAGGAAACTTAGGTAGGTATTTTCAAAGCCATTTGATAATGGTGAGGACTGTAAATTCCGCTAAAATTAGTAAATAATTAGTTAATAAATTAATTTTTAATTAAGAAAATTAAAAATGTATTTAATATCAAAATAGGATAGAGCTCTTTAAAATGAGAATTTTGACACCAATTTCAAAAAAATTGGCCCAAAATTGGACCGAATGGGCCGAACCGATTGAATCGGGCCTGTGGATCCAACTGGACCCATAACTTAAAAGGGATAGAATCATCTTCTTCCCCATTCAGCAACAAAAACGCTAAAACAGCTTTGGGGAGGAAGAGAGCTTCCCTAACCCTCATCAAACCTTCCAACCACCATAACTTTCCCGTTTGAGCTCCGATCGCCGCACCGTTCGCGGCCACGCGTCCAACACGTCGAGCTTTACATTTCTGTCAGATCAATTACACCAGTAAGCCCCAATTCCATTTCAAAATCTCTGCCCCCTTTTTTATTTTTGAAACTGAGCCTTGTAATGAGATTTTGGCAAATTCGATATTCTATGTCCGATTTAGCTTGTGGAGCTCATTGGGTTTGAGTTGCTGTGCATATGGGTACGGTAAGAAGCACCTAAACCTTATTCAATTTGGAATATATATTTATATATATATATATGCATTGGAATTGAATTGTGGGCATTTGAAAGCTTTGTGGTGATTGGAGCTAAGATTTTGGTTGGTTTCTCAAGCTTGAGGGGCTATCTATATGACTACTGTGGCTGCCTTGGACTAAACATAATGATCGGCCAAGGTATGATTTAGGTTTCGCGTATTTAACATGTAAGGTTTTGTGAAAACTTAGGCTAGAGCACTATAGGATAAGTTGAAATGGTTAAATGCATTAAATGATTAGTTTTGTGATGTTGATGCATAAATTGTTAATTGGGCTTGTGTTGGGATTAATGAGAATGAGTTATTGGTGTTAATGAATATGTATTATTGGAATTAATACTGGTGAGTTGATGATGTTGTTGGTATATGTTAATGAAATTTTGTGGTTATGGCTTGTTGATTAGTTAATGATGATTTATGGGTTGTTATTAATGAATTGAGGAAGTAAGTTAATGAATTTTAAAGTTGTAGCTTGTGGTTGGAATGGTGGATTTTGGAATTAATGTATGTTTTATGGGATAGTATAAGCATTAATGTGTTAATGGTTGGTGTTAATGAAAAGGGACTTGATATGTTGTAAATGTACAGGTTTTGTGGATGTTGATATGTGAAATTGGTAAAAATGGGGTTTGGCATGTTTTGGTAAACTTTGATTTTTGATGAACTTTGGTAGTCCATAATTTGTTCCTCAAATTTTGGATGCAAATGAGATTTATTTTAAATTAAAGAATATTTGATAAGCTTGAGATTGATATAAGGTTTGCGGAAAATCGAACTTTATAGAGGAAGTTATGGACGTCAGAAATCCAGTGCGAAAAACTGAATTTTTCGAAGTTGCAGCAGAATCAGGTTTTCTAGTGTGTGCCTACGCACACTGTTGTGCGCACGTACCCAACAAAAGCAGAAATTTTACATGTGCGTACGCACACTCTTTTTTGCACGCACATACCGGGATAGGCTTTCTGTTGGTGGCGTTCTCCGGGAGTGAGGCACACGCACACCAAGTAATCCCTGGCTGGTGTGCGCACGCACACATGGTGCATACGCACACACTCTCTTTTTCAGCACCTGTGTTTTTATAATTTAAACATGGTTTTGAACTCCTAAACCCCCCTATTTTTACCCTGTTAACATTATATTTTACTGGTAGGCCTAGTAATTAGCGGAAGTTAGGAATTTAAGGTAACTTAGGGGTGAAGTAAGAGGCAAAATGATGTGTTATACGAAGGAGATACCGATGTTAAATGAGGTTGTAATGCCATGACTTTGATGAATGATTATATAATGATTATGAATGTTGAATGACTTATGAATGATGATATCTGAGATACGAGTTTTCCTAGGTAACAGAATCGTGGCTTGCCACCACGTGTTCCAGGTTAAAACTCGATACTCTGTTGACCCTACGTCGTAAGGGTGACCGGGCACATATAAATTTTCGGATATGGCTAACCCCCATCGAGTGATATATGAACGATTAAATGATGAATGAGTGTGAAATCTAGGCATAGACTCATGGGGATGCGCGACGGGGGACAGTCTAAGGTTTTCGGACTTGTCGGGTTGGCTGGATAACCGACAGATGAGCCTCATCAGCGATAGGACAGGCATACATCATGATCATTTGTTTGTTTTGTTTGCTATGCAATGCTTGGGATTGCCTAACTGAATATATACCCTGCTAACTGCTATATTTGTTATTTGCACTACCTATTTTCTACTTGTGCGTGAAATTAGTTGTTTGTTTGTCTCTGCTAATTCATGGATGATGGAGGAGCGGAGGAAGGGTGGATTGGTTAGGTGTTAATGTTAGGTTTGAAATAAGTAAGAAGGTTTAGGATACTTAGGTTACCTACCCCTTTTTATGGCTTCTGTTTAGAGTTAAGTTCTATAACTATATGTTGGAGTTCTAGGCCCCTGGCATTCCCAGGACCTTATATATTATATGCGTGGCACTTTTACCATGCTGAGAACCTCCAGTTCTCATCCCATACTATGTTGTTGTTTTCAGATGCAGGTCGAGAGGCTCCTCACTAGGCGTCTAGATTCCCTGAAGCGGAGTAGTCCCTAGATTATTTTGGGTTTTCAGTTTGTATATATGTATATATGTATTTAGCTTGCTGGTGGACGAAATTGTGATCACTTGTATGTATTTATAAAAGATGTACACTCTGAGGGCATTGTTTATTTTCTTCACAATCTCGTTCAACTAACCAGCAAGTGTACTGGGTCGTCCAAGTAATAACCTTACGTGAGTAAGGGTCGAATCCACAGAGATTGTTGGTATGAAGCAAGCTATAGTCACCTTGCTGATCTCAGTTAGGCAGATTAAAATATTTTATGGGTTTTCGAAAATAGAAATAATAAAATAGAATATAATAAAAAGGATAGAACACTTATGCAGATTCATTGGTAGGATTTCAGATAAGCGGATGGAGATGCTGTAGAGCTCTTGGACGCCTGCTCTCCTACTCCTTCTACTCAATCCTTCTTACTCCTTTCCATGGCAAGCTTTGTATAGGGGTTCACCATCAACTGTGGCTACTTTCATTCCTCACGGGGAAATAACCTGTGCGGCTGTCACTCGCACAGCTAACCAGTCTGGAGGCATCACCCATGGCTGATGGCTACATCCCATCCTCGCAGTGAAAACTATGCAACGCACTCTGTCACAGTACGGCTAATCACCGGTTGGTTCCCGCTCCTACTGGAATAGAATCCCTCTTTTGCGTCTGTCACCAACGCCCAGCAGGTTAAAGTTTGAAGCACGTCACGGTCACTCATGATCGGAATCCTACTCGGAACACCACAGACAAGGTTGGACTTTCCGGATCCAGATGAATGCCGCCAACTATCTAACTTATACCACGAAGATTCTGTTGGAGAATCTAAGAGATACGCATTCAAGCTCTGTTCATGTAGAACGGAAGTGGTTGTCAATCACACGCATTCATAAGTGAGAATGATAATGAGGGTAATCTGACTCATAACATTCATCATGTTCTTGGGTACGAATG
>NC_029776.3:26744115-26745316 GCF_000817695.3 Arachis duranensis
TGAGTAGAGAGGGAGAAGGGGGGTTCGGCTATGGAGAGAAGAAGGGGTTATGTTGTGTGAAAATGAAGAAGAAAAGGGAGGTATTTATAGGGAGGGGGAAGGGTTAGGTTTTGGCCATTTTGGGTGGGAATGGGTGGGAAATTGAATTTGAATGTAATGGGGGTAGGTGGGGTTTATGGGGAAGAGGAGGTTGATGTGAATGGTGCATGGGGTAATTGGGAAGAGGAATTGAGGTGATTGAGGTTTTTGGGAAGGGTGACATTGAGAATGAGATTTGGATTAGGAGAGTGTGAATAGGATTAAAAGAAAAGGTAGGTGGGGATCCTGTGGGGTCCACAGGTCCTGAGGTGGGGATCCTGTGGGGTCCACAGGTCCTGAGGTAAAAAGAAATACCATTCCTTCACCCTATAGGCGTGTAAATTGCCTTCATGCACCATTCTGGCGTTCAAACGCCCATTGGTGCAAGTTCTGGGCGTTAAACGCCCATGTGATGCTTGATTCTGGCGTTGAACGCCAGTTTCAAGCTTGTTTCTGGCGTTCAGCGCCAGATTGTCCTCTGCGTGCGCATCCTGGCGTTAAACGCCAGGATGTAGCTTGTTTTGGGCGTTCAGCGCCAGGAAGATGCTCTGTTCTGGCGTTGAACGCCCGCCAGATGCATCTTCTGGGCGTTGGACGCCAGCCCGTGCGTCCTCCAGAGTGGAAAATTTTTTTCTTCTGTTTTTGACTATGTTTTTAATTTTTTTGATTTTTTTCGTGACTCCTCATGATCATGTACCTAATTAAACACAAAAATAACAAAGAAACAAAATAAAATAAAATTAGATAAATAAAATTGGGTTGCCTCCCAACAAG
Organism: Arachis duranensis; assembly: GCF_000817695.3. Classification (NCBI taxonomy): domain Eukaryota; kingdom Viridiplantae; phylum Streptophyta; class Magnoliopsida; order Fabales; family Fabaceae; genus Arachis; species Arachis duranensis. Next base: position 26,744,968 of record NC_029776.3, read on the forward strand.
CGCTTCTTTAATGTCAATAGCTTGACAGTGGCTCTCATGGAGCCACAGAGCAATCAAGTCAATGTTGTCTAGTCCCAACACCAAACTTAGAGTTTGGATATGGGGTTTGAACACCAAACTTAGAGTTTGGTTGTGGCCTCACAACACCAAACTTAGAGTCTGACTGTGTGGGCTCTTCTTGACCTTGAACTGAGAGAAGCTCTTCATGCTTACTCTCTTCTGTCACAGAGGGATGGCCATGTGCCTTAAACACAAGGTAGTCCCCATTCAATTGAAGGACTAACTCACCTCTGTTGACATCTATCACAGCTCCTGCTGTGGCTAGGAAAGGTCTTCCTAGAATGATGCA
>NC_029776.3:26748878-26749452 GCF_000817695.3 Arachis duranensis
GAAAAACACAAAAATGACCCAAAACATGAAAATTTTGGATCAAGACACAAGATGCATGCAAGAACATTATGAATGTCAAGATGAACACCAAGAACACTTTGAAGATCCTGATGAACATCAAGAACATAATTTTGAAAAATTTTTGATGCAAAGAAAACATGCAAGACACCAAACTTAGAAATCTTTAATGCATGGACTCTAACAAACGAAAAATGCATATGAAAAACAACAAACAACACAAAACAAGAAATCATCAAGATCAAACAAGAAGACTTGTCAAGAACAACTTGAAGATCATGAAGAACACTATGAATGCATGGAGTTTTCGAAAAAAAATGCAAGAAAAATTTTAAAAGCATGCAATTGACACCAAACTTAAAAATTAACACAAGACTCAAACAAGAAACACAAAATATTTTTGATTTTTATGATTTTCTAATTTTTTTTTGTAATTTTTTATAAATTTTTTTCGAAAAACATTTTTGGGAAAACGAAAAATAAAAGAAAAATTTTGAAAAAAAGATTTTTGAAAAGAAAATTACCTAATCTGAGCAACAAGATGAACCGTCAGTTG
>NC_029776.3:26759708-26770876 GCF_000817695.3 Arachis duranensis
CTGAAATCACAGAAAAACACACAAACTCATAGTAAAGTCCAGAAATGTGAATTTAACATAAAAACTAATGAAAACATCCCTAAAAGTAGCTTAAACTTACTAAAAACTATATGAAAACAATGCCAAAAAGCGTATAAATTATCCGCTCATCACTTGCTCTCCAAAAAACTTGCTTATTTTGTTCCTCATAGAGGTTGAGGGAGAGTTAGGGTCTTATTTTATATTTCTATATATATATATATATATTCTTCGGCCAGCCTTGGCTTCGCAGGCTGAGTCAGGAGCTAGTTATGCTGTATTTTTTACCCTCTTTTACTCTTCAGCTTATCTATATCTCTAACCCTTAGGATTTTTTAGCACGCAAGTAATTCTATTTTTTGAGCATTGTGCTTTTTATTTTGCGATTTTTGTTTACCCGTTTTTCAAGACTCCAAGTATGTTATCATTTTCCACTATTATATGTAGATAATTTATTATGTAGAGGTCTGTAATACCACACTACCTCTGTTCTACGACTTAAGTGTAAAACTTCGTGTAGTAGGGTGTTGCAAGGATGAACCAGCCAATTCAAAAAATCCTTCAAAATCCAAACTTGGCCAGGAAAATGATGACATGGGGAGTCGAACTATCCCAGTTCAACATGTTGTACAAACTTTGCAGCACTATCAAAGCACAAGCTATTACTGACTTCCTCGTAGAAGTCACAACCCGAGAAGACGACCAAGCCCCAAAGTGGTGGAAACTCCATGTTGACGGAGCATCCAACTAGACAGCAGGCAGAAAGGGCCAGCTTAGAAAATTCGGAAGGACTACTCTTGGAGCAATCCATCAAGTATGACTTCTCGATCTCAAAAAATCAGGAGAAGTACGAAGCCCTAATAATAGGAGTAATACTAGTTTAGGAAATACCTAGAAGTCAGTAGTAAATCCCAAGTCATAATGGCCCAGACAAACGGAACTTACTAAGCCAGGGGTCGCTGTGGCAAAAGTACTTGGAAGATTTAGTGATTCAGCATTTTCCAAGGGAGAGAACTACCACAATTGACTTATTGTCAAAATTATCCAACATGTCCCTCATCTGAAAAACTATAAAAGAACCATTCGTTGTAATATATCACATGCAAGCATCAACCACGACTTAGCCGAAAGATTGGAGATCGGCCCTCCAAAGATACATAAAAGAAGGACACTTGCATGACAACCCCATGCAGGCCAAAGCCTTCAAATGGGAAGTCATGAAATTCACTGTCATTCAAGGCACAATTTACTAAAGTGGCATCTCCCAATCCCTTTTGAAGTGCTTGGGTCCCGATCAAATGGACCATGTGACGAGGGAAGTCCAAGAAGGCTGTTGCATCCACCATGTTAAAGGAAAAGCTTTGGCCCAAAAATATGCCAAGGTAGGGTGTTACTGGCCCACGATGATCAAGGATGCTTTACAACTTGTGAAGACGTGCAAAAGGTATCAGAACAATGTCGACTTCACAAAAATTCCAACAAAAGAACTGACTTTCGTTTTATCCTTGCAACCTTTCTCTATGTGGGGAGTTGATCTAATGGGATCTTTTTCCACCAGCTCCGACTCAGCTGAAATACCTGTTAGTGACAATCGATTACTACACAAAATGGCTAGAAGTAGAAGCCTTATCCACAATCATGGTGGCCAATGCAAGAAGTTTTTCTAGAGGCAGGTGATTAATCTCCCACGTTAAGAGGTTCTACTCTTAGTTTTCTTTGTGAGGTTTTTAGTTTCCCTTGATGCGCTCAGCTTAAACCTTTGGGTTTATGGTTACTCTTCTATTTTTAATCTCTCTTATTTGTAAGTTCGTTTCAAAAAGTCAATAAAAGGTACTCTTTCCTCACCTCAGGACCCAACTTGGGGGAAGATAGGTTTCAATGAGGCCTAAATTTAAGTAAACTTTTCCATTCCATATTTTCTTATGCATTTCTGATAATCAAAGGGAGACCGCAATAAACAAACTTTTCATGGTCTACTAGTAGAACAGTATTTCGAGGCCCGATCAACCCCGAGACACTCCCACCAAAATACATCAAAAACCAAAAAATATCATGGATATCCATATGACGAAGTTCAAAAAGTGAATTCCAAAAATAGGGCTTCAATACATAGTGCTAAACAAAAATCCAAATTAGCAGAATTTAACACGAGTTTTGAAATGACGAAAACATGCACAAAAATGTACAATAACTTATAATAAAATACAATGGAAAACTACTCAGAGGTTTGCTATTTGGCTATCTTTCATAATTTGAAAGGCCTTAAGTTGGCTCATGTAGATGTCGGGAGCCAAGAATTGGAATTATGACTTCAAGGCCTCCCTGGTAGCAGTCATTGTGACCTTGACCTTTAGCCAGAGCAGCTTTAGCCTTCTTTTCGGAAGCCTCAGCCCTAGCCACCTTTTCTGCCTTTGATTTCTCGAAGCCTCTAGCATTTGTCCCAACTTTTCGACCTCCACAAGGAGCTCCATTTTTTTGTCAGAGAGGCATTAGGTCTGCTGAAACTTTTCATCTAGAAGGTGTGAATGTGTCAGCACTGTCTCATCCTTGTGAGCAAGCACAACTAAGTGGAATAATGCACGCTCTATCGACTTCGCTTGTTCGGACAGATCCACTATATCCAACTCCTCAGCCGTGGCAGGGAGCAAGTGCTAATCAATAAATTCCCCCGCGTCAAAGGCCCTAGACATTAAGAACTTGAAGGGCGATGAGCCACTTGTACTAGAGGTAAGCTCCCTAGTTTTTCTCTTCTTCCTCTCTGTCTCAATATCGAAGATCACAACAATGTTCCATTCTCTTTCTTCAAGGTCCCGATCTTCCATGGCCTCAATTGAAAGCTCACCAACAGGCTGCTCCATAATGATCGGGGCCCCAGATGTATTTTCATCCTTGGCATGGACGGATTGCTCTGGTGTCACCTCATCCTCCTCTTTCTTAGCTTAGAAGGCATCCCTCAAAGTCGCTAAAGTAGTATGCCCACTTTCTATGCCAACTGCAAAAATCAAAAGATGAAGTCAGAAGCTGATAACATTAGCCATAAAGAGAACAAGATAAAACAAGGAAGTAACTTATAAAGAAAAAGAAGAATAGCAAAACTAAAGGCATACCAACAAGATAGTGACCAACCTCTCGATCCCCAAAACATCCCTAAGGTTGAGAGCAGTGTCACAAAATACCGCCATTAGAATGTCGATGTCCTAACTCTCTTCTAGTGACAACCTCTCGAACAATACTTTAACAAAACAGCCATCCATTGTCCCAAAATTCCAGTAAGTCGGGAACCTACGGTCTCGCTCCTAGGTTAGTTAGAAGGGATGATATCCCTCGGGCAGGTCTGACCTTAAAGTATTGTTCCTTGAAACCATGAAACAACTCCTCAAATAGATAGAAAAATTTATCATTTTTGTTGATCCTAAAACTAAATATAACCCCTCTTTTGCCTCAAACTCTCCCGATTCAAAACAGTCAGAAGAAAAAATCATAGGAAGACCTCTCACCCTCTTATGAGATTTGATAAAATTAATTGAGTTTTAACTGATGTTGTGAGTTGAGGTTAGTTGAATTTGTGAAAACTGTAAAGGTGAATATGTCCATATTTTAGGGGAGGTTATATTAAAATTTTGTCAAAATTATGGTTGAAATTAATTAGTAAAGTGTATATATATATATATATAAGGCTACAGGTTTGGTTCTCTATAATTTAAGCATGTTTTAGATAGACATGATGACAGATAAAGGTGTCACCAGTCAGCCTCATGGTTGGGATAGAGGGAAGGCGACTACTGGCTCCCATGGGACCACTCAGTCCTTGCCTTCTACCTCGGCTGCCCCTGGTTCATCACAGGATAAGCCATTTATCATAGTCCCAAACCCTAACTACGTGGGTCATGCTGTTCTACTCCCTCCACTAGGTAGTCATCGTGCTGCTTTACCAAAGTGGACTCTTCCACCTCCTCCACCCACTTAACAACCCACTACTTTAACAACGCCACCATTGGTGATGGACACCTCAGTGCCAGAATTCTCCCATGGGTTACAAAATTTTGACGTTAAATAGTTATCGGCGAGGATATTACCATCGACTTATTTTTTATGGTAAATAAATCGGTGATAAGTTTGCCGACAAATTATTTTCATAATTTTGCCTATAAATCTGATGGTATTCAATAATTTTCTTGTAGTGTCAACCTAGGATAAAATACTAAACTCTACCTACATGCTAAAAGGTGGAATGGTACCCCTACTGCACTTGTATCCTATGGTCAATCAAGTATACTATGCTCTTAAGGTGAACATACTAGTGAAAGAATGCAACGATTACATGGTGCGACAAGAAGTAACAGCAGAAACCATCACCAAAGGATGACGGTGGGCAAGGGATCACTATGGCAAACGAAGAAAGAAAAGGTGGTAGAAGTGTAGTAAAGAATAAGGATGTCAGAGAGAAGAAATAACAGAGATAACAGTTAGAATTTTCAAATGGAGCCTTATAAAGGGTGACGAAAAAGTGGAAAAAATGGAGTTTTTCCACCTTCATTTAAAACCCACTACACTTGTAGCAGTTACAACACCTTGAACAGTGCAATCGTTGCGTCAATTCAGAAGGCTTTGAACCCAAACACAGCGATGGTACGAATTCAAGAGTAATAACGGTCCATACAAAATATGAGGCGTCGCAAGTTAGCAACCCCATGTTTGGGGTACTGTTCCAGACCATGAGTCTCGATATTTTGCCACGGCCCCCAAATCGGCCCATCACTAATGGCCTGGAGATGGAAGGCCCTCCGAACCCGAGAAAGGCAAGATTCGGTCTGATATTTTTCCTGATCCTGCATTTAATCTCCTTTAAATCATGAGAGGAAGAAAATGACGAGAACCCCTTAAATCAAGGGATCCACCGCAAATTCTCATGACCATTACAAACAGGAAGCACGAGGCTCCTCTAAAGGTATGAACATAATCTTACTTTTACCTCATTTCTCTGAATACTCTCTGACTTAAGCGTTAGAGAAAACAGATCCCCTTAATTTTTTTAAAAAAATAAGGGAGTAAAGTGTGATCCCTAACCCTTCAATACTTTCTCTCTTATATTTTCTGCTTTGCATTCGATGTTGGAGTATTCAGTCCTATTCTCTCATTTATTTCATTCAGGTCAGCTGACGAACAATATTTTGTGTGTGTCTATATATGTTGTCTAACTTATTTTTAGTATATATTTTGTATTTTTTTAATATATTTTATACTAATAGCTGATTTTGATATACATTGATTACGATTGTTGTTAAAATATAAAATTGTTGTAAAATAAATAAATAAATAAGAAAGTGGTAATAAATATAAAATAAGGAAGTATAAGTAGATAACTCTAGTAGTAATATTCACCATAATTACTATCTCAATGTAACAGAGATGATTAATATATTTACTAATATATAAAGAGTGCGAGAAAAGTATTTAGAATAGTTGCAACATAAAGAAAGAGAGAGAATTATTTTTGTTGTGTATATTATTCTTCATATCATACTCTCTATTTATAGGCGTACAAAAGTTGAAGTTTCAAATGTAATTAACTTCAGTCTTCCTTTGATAATCTTAACTTTTTCACTTGAAAAAGTTAGCCGCCCAAATATTAATGGGCATCCACCTCATGCATCCTTATCACAACACTCCCCCTTAGATGACCATTTAGGATTATGCCTCGTTAAAACCTTACTAAAGAAAAACCCAATGGAAAAAATAACTTTAGTGAAGGAAAAAGAGTACAATATCCTTTGATGGGGACTGCCTCATTAAAAACATTGTAAAAAAAAACCAAATGGGAAAACACCTGACCAAGGAAAAAAGAGTACAGTCTCCCTCTTTTGTCAACATCATTTAATGTCTCAAAATCAGCGCATTCCAATCTGATGTACCAATTTTTCAAATGAGGTTTTGGAAGTGACTTTATAAATAAATCTGCCAGATTGTCACTTGAGCAGATCTGTTGGACATCAATTATTCCTTAATTTTAAAGATCATGGGTGAAGAAGAATTTGGGAGAAATATGCTTTGTTCTATCACCTTTGATATATCCACCCTTAAGTTGAGCAATGCATGCTGTGTTATCTTCAAATAGGACAGTTGGAGCTATCTTATGATCAATCAGTCTACATGATGACAGAATATATTAGATCAAACTCTTGAGCTAAAAACACTCGTGACTTGCTTCATGTATCGCTAGTATTTCAGTATGACCAGAGGAGGTTGCTGCAATCGTCTGTTTTGTGGACCTCCATGATATAGTGTACCACCATATGTGAACAGGTATCCTGTTTGAGATCTTCCTTTATGTGGATCAGACAAGTATTCTGCATCTACATACCCAACTAGTTGTGACTTGGGGGGGATAAAACAATCTCATATCAACCATTCCATGAAGATATCAAAAGATTTGTTTGATTCCATTCCAATGTCTTCTGGTTGGAGAGGAACTATACATTGCTAGTAAATTCACAGTAAATGATATATCGGGTCGTTTATTATTAGCAAGATATATTAACACTCCAATGGCTCTAAGATATAGTACTTCAGGATCAAGGATATCTTCATTTTCTTCTTTAGGACGGAATTGATCCTTTTTCACATCCAAAGATCTTATGATCATTGGGGTACTTAATGGATGTGACTTATCCAAATAAAATCTCTTCAAAATCTTTTCTGTGTATGTTGTTTGATGAATAAAGATCCCATTTTTTTGTATGCTCGATCTGCAGGCTGAGACAAAATTTAGTCTTTCCAAGATCTTTCATCTCAAACTCTTCTTTCAGAGCTTTTATAGTTGTTAAAATCTCTTCAAAAGTTCCAATGATATTTAAATCATCAATGTACACAACAATTATAATGAATCCAGATGCAGATTTCTTTATGAATACACATGGGCAGATATCATCATTCTTAAATCCGTTTTTACCCAAATACTCAATAAGACGATTATACCACATTCGTCCAGATTACTTTAGATTATATAAATATCTTTGCAATTTGATTAAGTATAACCCTCGTGAATATTCATTGGATGGTTTAGATATCTTTAATCCTTCAGGAATTTTTATACAGATATCACGATTTAATGAGTCGTATAAGTAGGTTGTTACCACATCCATTAAATGCATATGTAGTTTATGATATGCAGATAAACTGACCAAATAACGCAATGTTATTACATCTACTACAGAGGAATATGTTTCTTTATAATCTATACCGGGTCTTTGTGAAAAACCTTGCGCCATAAATCGAGCTTTGTAGCGTACAACTTCATTTTTCTCATTTCATTTTCTCACAAATACCCATCTATATCCAACAGGTTTTACATCTTCTGGTGTATGAACTACAGATCCAAAAACTTCACGTTTTGCAAGTGAGTCTAACTCAACCTTCATGGCTTCTTTCTATTTTGGCCAATCATTCCTTTGTCGACATTCTTCGACTGTTCTTGGCTCAAGATCCTTACTTTCATGCAAGATATTTAATGCCACATTATATGCAAATATTTCATTGATAATTGTCTTATTTTGGTCCCATTTCTCTCCTATAAGGACATAATTTATCGAGATCTCGCCATTTTTATAATTTTCAGGTACTTGAATGTCTTCTGACGTCAAAACTATATCAGAATTTTGGACAAATGCAGGTATCTTTACTATATTTTTTCAACAGGAATAGTATTTACCTTTTTTCTTTTTCGAAGATTTTTGTCTCTGGAACCAACCACTCTACCACGCTTCTGGCGTGAACTTGTTTCGGTGGCCACTTGTCCAATTAGGACATCAATTCAAATTAGGATATTTTTCGCTAGTATATAAGATTTGGTTATCCTCTTTGTACTGAAAAATGCATCAGGCAATTCACTTGCTATTCTTTGCAAATGTATAATCTTTTAACTTCTAGTTCACATTGCCCTGATTGAAGAGCTAAATGCATCAAGGATGATGCATTCCAATTAAGTTCTTTTTAAGGAAGTTTATTCTCTCCCCCTAATGTTAGAAATTTTGATTCATCAAAATGATAATCTGCAATTCGGGCTTTAAATACATCACCAGTTTGTATCTCAAGATACCTCACTATAGAGGGAGAATCATATCCAACATATATCCCCAATTTACTTTGGGGTCCCATTTTGGTGAAAGAATGTGGTGCAATGGGCACATATATCGCACACTCGAATATTCTTAAATGAAAAATATTTGGCTGCTGGCCAAAATCTAATTGCATAGGAGAGAACTTATGGTAACTTGTTGGCCTCAAACGAATAAGTGTTGCGACATGTAAAATAGCATGCCCCCAAGTTGAGGTTGGGAGACTTGTTCTCATAAGGGCTAGCAATTAATTGGAGGCGTTTAATAAGTGATTCTGCTAACCTATTTTGTGTGTGAACATGAGCTATTAGATGTTCAACACTTATTCTGTTAGCCATACTATAAGCATCAAAGACTTAGGAAGTAAATTCACCAGCATTATCAAGATGAATTACTCTGATTGGATTTTTCTGGAAACTGTGCTTTTAATTGAATAAGCACACATGTGACCATCTCGAAGATGCATCTATTAGGACTATAGAATATCTAAAAGATTCACATGGTGGATGAATAGGTCCACATATATTACCTTGAATCCTTTCTAGGAATTTAGGAGACTCAAATCTAATCTTTACTGGTGATGACCTTAAAATTAACTTTTCTTGAGAACATGCAGCACAACAAAATTCACTAGACTTAAGAATCTTCTGGTTCTTTAGTAAATGTCCATAGGAGTTTTCAATAATTCCCTGCATCATAGTTGTTCCCGAATGACCCAATCGATCATGCCGAGTTATAAATTCATTTGGGCTAGTAAACTTCTGGTTTACAATGGCATGTGATTCAATTGTATTAATTTTGGTATAATATAACCCAGTTGAAAATGAGGGTAAGTTTTCTAATATAACCTTTTTATTTGAATCATGAGTTGTGATACATAAGTACTCATGATTTCTCTCATTCCTAGTTTCAATATGATATCCATTTCGGCGAATATCTTTGAAGCTCAATAAGTTCCTTAGAGACTTAGTAGACAATAGTGCATTATTTATTATGAATTTTGTTCCTCCATAAACAAAATTATAGCTCTTCCGGAGCCTTCTATCACATTGCTTGAGCCAATAATAGTATTAACATATTCTTCTTTTGGCACAAGATGGGTAAAATATATATTACTTTTAAGAATGGTGTGCGAACTTGCACTATCTGCAAGGCATACATCTTCATTATATATCCTTGCTATTTTCTTCAAAGACAAATAATAATAATAATAAAATGAGTAGTAGTACATGACAGTCAAATTGAATTCTTGATTGAAATTATTTTTCTAAAAAGGTATAGTATATACTAAAAGTTTTATTATTATTATCTTGTCACATTCAGTAATTTTAAAATTCATAAATATTTTATTATACATCATACTTGAAATTCAGATGCATAGGAAATAAAACTTAACAATAAGTTTCTTACATTATTTATTTACATGAATACTCACATATTAGACTATTCCATCATTGATCAAATGACCAATATTTCCTTTGGGATCCTCAAAAAAATAAGATACATCATAATGAGTGCTGAAATTTTCAGCACCATTTGAAACGAAATTCGTCTCCTTTCCTTTGTCGTCCTTTTTCAAAAATGCTTGATAAAGATCGACTAGGTGCCTTTGGGTACGACAGGTACGCGATCAATGGCCCTTTCCACCACAACGAAAATATTTATCTTCTGTTGATTTATTTTGCCTAGTGTTTCTTTCTTTATCCCACTTCTGGTGGGATTCTTTCTTGTGAACGTAATTCTTCTTCCTTCCATATTTTTTCTTGTTACTAAAACCTTGCCATTTACCTCTTCTGGGGTAATAATTTTCCGCATTTGCATCAGGAAATGGGGCGGCACCAGCGGAGTGCGGTTCATGATTTTTTAAGAGCAACTCATTGTTGCGTTCAGCAACAAGAAGGCAAGAAATTAGCTCAGAATATTTTTAAATCCTTTTTCTCGATACTGCTGCTGCAAGAGCACATTCGATACATGGAAGGTCGAGAAAATTTTCTCTAACATATCATTATCAGTTATCTTTTTCCCACATAATTTCATTTGTGAGGTGATTCGGAACATTGCTGAATTATATTCATTTATGCATTTAAAATCCTGTAAACGCAAGTGCGCCCATTCATATTGGGCTTGAGAAAATATCACCGCTTTTTTATTATTATACCTTTCTTCAAGGTATTTCCACATATCTGCAAGATCTTTTAGTATGAGATATTCATTTTTCAATCCTTCGTCAAGATGACAACAAAGAAAGATCATGACCTTGGTTTTATCCTTTTGAGATGCATTATTTTTAGCCTTAATGGTATCTCCAAGATCCATTGAATTAAGATGGATTTCAGCATCTAGTATCCATGATAAATAGTTATTTCCAGATATATCAAGAGCATTAAATTCAAGATGAGAGAGTTTCGACATAATAAAAATTTGTTACTTGATTCTTCCTAAAATTTGATAGAGTCTCGTGCTGATAACATGTTGTAAAATAAATAAATAAATAAATAAGGAAGAGGTAATAAATATAAAATAAGAAAGTATAATTAGATAACTCTAGTAGTAATATTCACCACAATTACTATCTCAATATAATAGAGATGATTAATATATTTACTAATATATAAAGAGTGAGAGAAGAGTATTTAAAATAGTTGCAACATAAAGAAAGAGAGAGAATTATTTTTGCTGTGTATATTATTCTTTATATCAGACTCTCTATTTATAAGTGTACAAAAATTGAAATTTTAAATGTAATTAACTTCAATCTTCTTTTAATAATTTAAACTTTATTTTCACTTAAAAAAGTTAGCCACCCAAATATTAATGGAGATTCACTTCTTACATTCTTATCACTAGGGGTGGCAACGGGGCCGGTAGGGGCGGGTTTTTGCTCTACCCGACCCCACCCCACTCAACAAAAACCCGCATCGAACCCGCTCCACTTCTACCCGCGGGTAGTAAAATGTTAAACTCTAACCCGCTCCTTCGGTACCCGCCCCAATAATTATTAAATCCAAAATATAAAATAAAATTTTAAGAATTATA
>NC_029776.3:26771287-26776147 GCF_000817695.3 Arachis duranensis
AAATTTAATTTAATTATTAATTATTATTTTTTTCAACAGTTAAAATAATTTATTAGTTATTTATTAAATATTTAAACTAATAATAACCAAGAACAGTGAAAGTAGGTTACCCACTGGAATTCAGTAGATGTGTCCGTTCTTTGCACATGGACACAGAATGTGTGCAGATTCCTAATATCATGCATTCAAATTGCAAACCCATTAGCAATGCTTTCTTCAAAAAAGATAAAAATAAATTCAGAATTGGATAATTATTTTCAAATAATTAGAGCAGTGTACATGACATGATCGAACATATATATATATATATATATATAGTACTATACTACTATAGTAGTGACAGTTTATTTACTGATATCCGCTTACTTAATCTTCGTCACGAGAATTTTGACGGACACTATTATTGCACGTAATAGTGTGTATAATTAACACCCACTCTTAGATTGGACCACAACCACCCTCACTATTAATAATGTACGGAAACTTCATACCAAAACAAAAGAAATTATTTAGGTGTCAATAATGTGTCCTCCATCTTCCAATAGTATCAATGACCACCCAAAATTTTATGTGTCTTCTCCTTTTTTAATTTTATTGTTTCTTTATAATATATATAAAAGAATATTTTGTACATGGACTGATACACATGCATGCATGTTTTTAGATGCAAGTTCAAACAAAGTTTATTAGAAGACTAATAAAATTTAGGCTTAAATAAATTATGGTCTTTATTAAATATATGTTTTTTGGTTTTGGCTTTCATAATTTGTTTTTGTTTTGGTCTACTAAAATTTAAAAACTATTTAACTTGTTTCGCACATTAATACTTAATGAAACAAAAACTACCGGTCGGGATTAAAATCAAAATGTTTTAGATTTTACGATACCAATATTAAAAAAATTTACAGGAACAAAACAAAAAAAGGAATATTTTATATTGATAAAAAATTAACAACAGAAATCAAAACTAAAACTTTTAAAATTTTATTGGACCAAAACCAAAAGAAAGATTTACAAAATCAAAATCCAAAACATGTGTTTTATAAGGGGGAAAAAAACTTATTTGACATCCATCAGCAAATATTCAAAACTTTAAACTATATAATAAAGACATTTTGAATAAAATATGAGTTATTACCTGACAATATTATTCTCTCTATGTATAATTTTACACTTTAAAATTCTCCATAAAATATTAATATGAATTTTTATTCTCCAGAAAAAATATGCTCATTAACAAAGCCATATTTGACAAAAACGCTCTGATTGGTTAATCATGGTGAACAATAATGGATGTAAATTATAGGCAGAAAGAGTTAGTGTGAATGGACAAAGCACACGTAGCTTGAGGAAGTATGTCATGTGATTATGTGAGGCAGCAGAATAATTAGGCGACAAAATTGACGATTTATCCTGTAATTAGCATTTAGCAATATGCTACGGAGCTTAGGGCAGTAGGTAGTTACCCTAAAGATAGATATATAATAGGGCCTAGCTGTTCTGTACCAGCAAGATTCCTGGGGAGAGGTCTTTTCCCTATGCATGCAAATATTGCATGGTTAACTCAACCGTCCCATCCACTTCATGCATCTCCATTATATTTTCATATCATATTATCACTACATGGAGTAAAAACCAAGGTTTTGAAAATCAGACTACGGTCATTACTCTGTTTTAGTTACTAGTATACTATTCAGTATTCAACTATTTTAATCGAAATTTAATTGAAAAAATTATTTTATAATAAATAAATTATAAATAAACACTATAAATCATAATTATAATCTAATATAAATTTTGAAATATCTTCTAAATTTAAAACATTATATAAAATATAATTAACTAAAATTTTATAATCTTATAAAAATATAAACTCAAAAATTTACTTCATCAATTTTAGTTTTATATATATATTTATACAGGGACAGAGCTAAAAAAAATTTTTGGGAGGGACGAACATGAAAAATATAAGTTAAGAAGAGAAAAAAATTAAAAATTAAAAATTAAATGGGAGCTAAACTTAAAAATTAGAGGCTTGGGAGGGGCCATTGCCCCCCTTTCCACTATAGCCTGGGAGGAGCCATAGTCTGAGGAGAGGGGCATGCGCGGCTGAGCACGAAGAGCAAACGGGTTGGATTGTTCAAGAGGAGTTGGACTGTTTGAGATTTCGACCATGATAACCACTGACGAAGACTACTGGTGACGAGCTCGAGAAAGATGAAGACCACTGACGATGAGTTCGAGAAAGACGAAGACCACCGATTGTTGAATGAGGAAGAAACACAGATGTTGTGGTGCCCGAGCGCCACGGATGGCGGCAGCGACTCTTACTCCTTGCAGTAGCGGTGGGAGAGACCACTTTCCTAGGGTTTCTCACTTTCTTTTCTCCCTGTTTTGGCTTTTGGAGGAGGAAAAGCTATTTGAGAATGAGAGGGAGGGCTAGAGGCTTGAGGAGGAAACCCCATTTCTTTCTCTTTTTTTTTTCTTTAACAATGAAACGACATCATTTGAACAAAACCAGTTGGGTTTTGGTTCGATTCGACCGACCGACCGATTCTCTACCAATTTAATGATTTATGAACGGTTTTAGAATTTTTGATTTTAATCAATATACCAAACCGCATTACTATATGGTTTGCAGTTGAATCGGTTCAGTCCGATTTTTAGAACCATAGTAAAAACCAAGATTGCGAGAATCGGACCGGTCATTAAACCGGTCAAGTAACTAGTTTAATGGTTCAATGGTTCAATCGGGGTCAAACCGTGGTCGAACTGGTTTAATTAAATATACAGTAAAATTATAAAAAAATTCAATATATAATCAAAAATTGAATATAGCATTAAAAAATTAAACAAATTTTCAACTAAATAAAGACACTACTCATTAGTAATCATAATCATCATTAAGTATTCCATTGTTTCCATCATAAAGATAATCCATATTACAAAATTGAATATAACATTCAAAAATCCAGAATTACAGAATCCAAAATCCAAAATATTCTATATAACATTCAAAATAAACTAAAAAGCAGATTTTGAGTGAACATCAAATTGCAAAAGAGCCTTTTATACTTTCTGTAACAAACAAACCACACAAGCAAAGATCATCCATTGATAACTCTTCTTCCAATATCAAATCAGAGATAAATCCACAAAGATCTCAATTGCATATTGACACATTCATTCCCAGTAAAGTACCACCAACAACTCAGAATTAGAAGAATTAGAAAAAATCAGGAACCAACAACTCAAAAATCAGAATCAGTATATTTATTAGAATCCAAAAACTTCTCAGCATCCAAAGCCATTCAAAGCCAAAGAATCCAAAAAAAAAAAAGATCATAATCAACACCAAGTAAACTAACACAAGTGTTCAATATTAGCTAAGATCAATTATTTGGTATTCTTCAACCCAATTAAGACATTCCCATATAAAACACAATGTTAAGGAAACTAACATTAAGTCCTATATGCTACTAAGCAAACTTACACACAGGTTCATATAACATAGAATTCCACATCTCCAAAAGAATAATAAAGTGAAGTTTCAGGGCTTTTCAACAATTTTCTAGTCTGCAGGCTATGGCTGAGGCTATGTATTTCGCAACATTGGCATAGCGAGCAAGCTTATCAGTTTTCTCATTCGGGATTTCAACTGAAAACTCTTCTTCCAGTATCAAATCAGAGCTAGATCCAGTTGAAGAGCATAAGTATCTCAATTGTGTATTGACACATTCATCCCCAACAAAAGTACCATCAACAACTCAGAATTAGAAGAATTAGAAAAAAATCAGCAACCAACAACTCAAAAATCAAAATCAATATAACAAAACTCAGAAATCAGAATCAATATAACAAAAGTTTTTAAGTTTAACTAATTTCACTCTGACACAAGCCAACAACGAGTAAATTAAATCAGAATTTAAAAAAAATAGCACAAAAATAACTCAGAAAATTACCAATAATTAATAATAATTAACCCAGAAGACAGAACAAAACAACAACAATCCATCCCTATTAACAACAATGAACAACGAAGACAATTAACTCAGAAAACAACTAATTAACCCATAAAAAATCAACAAAACATAATTAAATCTAGAAAAATAGTAATTAACCCCAAAAAATGAAACTGAAAAAGCAGTAGAGGGATGGAGGCTTACCAATGATGACAGTGACTAAGCTACGAAAAAGAGAGAGAACAGAAACGAAGCAGAAAAATGCCGACGAGAAGCGAACGTGCGTGAGCGACGGCGATGAGAGAAGTCCACGACTGAGTTGAGGCGCGCCGGTGAGAGCCATAAACGAACCAAACTTAACGAAACAGAAAAATTAGCAACTCAGGGCCGACGACGACGACTACTGGCTTGACATTTGAGAGGGCCGAGCAGACCTTCTAGAGGGCTATCACTGTCGGCGGCGAGAGTGGCGGGGGCCGGCACGCATTCTAGAACTTGAAGGTGGCTGCAGCTCTGCTAGGGTTTCCTAAGTTCGTTTGTGAATTGTGAGAGAGAACTGAGAAGAGGGGGCTTTCTGGATTCGTTTGGCTTTTTTTTTAATATATATAGTAGCGAACCGGGATGCCCAAAAATCCGGTCGGTTCATACGGTTCGCCGGTTAACCGCCGGTTCAACCAATTTTTTCCGCCGATTTTCTGTAGGTCGATTTTCAGCATCAACCGGACCGGCCAAATGACCTTAATCCGATCGAACCGGTCGGTCCGGTCCGATTTTCAAAACCATGGTAAAAACATCACCCAAAATAATAATTCACCTAAAATATTGTACATAAAAGAATACTATATATACAAAAAAATCAATCTTATAATTAATTATTATGTATTTATATATAATATAT
>NC_029776.3:26776517-26798259 GCF_000817695.3 Arachis duranensis
ATTCTAAAAAAATTTAAGGCGTGTCTAATTTGTATGTTTATTTTTTATTGTTATTTTTAGTTTTTTTTTTACTTTTTTATCTAAAATTTTAAAAACAAAAAATATTTAAAAAAACACACAGTCGAATCTCCTTATTAATTTTTTTATATAATTATATTAATTATACACTAAAATAACTATTAAAATAGACTATTAGTGTATAAATATAAAAATACCCCATAATATCCAAAAACTGACAAATCAATCCCACCTTGGGTGATAAGCATGGTTCTGAAAATCGAATCAGACTGGCCAGTTCAACTGAAAAACCGGAAACCGGTCACCTAACCGGTCCGGGTAAGGTCAGAAATCGTCTGGCAAAAAACCGGTGAAAAACCGGTCGAACCGGCAGTTAACCGGTGAACCGAAAGAACCGGTCGGTTTTTTACGGTTTATTGGTTTGCATATTAAACTTCAAAACGGCGTCGTTTTGAAGAAAAAAAAAAGAAAAGGGCTACGCAGAAGCCACGAACCCTAATGGCTAATTCAGTCCCAATCCTCATCTCACTATCTCAGTATCTCAGTCTCAACTCTCACCCTCTCACCCTCTTAGGAACCCTAATAGCCACCACCATCGCCACCGCATCCCACAGCCCCTCTTCGCCGTCCCACAGCCCCTCTTCACCGTCGCGGAGCTCCTCTCCTCTATCGCCGTCGCGGAGCTCCTCTCCTCCACCGTCGTCGCCGAGCTCTCCACCTCCACCGTCGTCGCCGGTAATACTCTGCCTTCCACCTCGGCTCCTATTTAATCGTCGCCTACTCTGTGCTTGATTTTATAATTTTTTGATTTTTCTGTTCATGATTTGTTAAGTCTGTGTTCATCTGTTCATGTTTTGTTAGCTGTGTTCATCAGAAGTTCAGAACATGTTAATAATTTGATTTTTCTGTTCATGTTTCTATTCCTATTTGTTCATGCTGGATTACATGATTTTGGTTGCTGCTTGATGTTTATCTGGATTACATGATTTTGAGTTGCTGCTTCATGTTTATCTAGATTACATGATTTTGGTTTCTGTTTGATGAATCTTCAATCTGTTTTTGGCTTTCTATTCTGTTGCGTTTATTGGTGACTTGGGATTGAATGATGATCATTGCAAGCAATTGAGGCTGGGGCATTGAAGGCAGCTGGGGAATTTGTCATCCTTCTTTTCTCTGTGTGTTTATGTGTGCTTATTAATATTTATAGAGTTGTTTCTTGTTACTGTGTGTGTTTGTAATCAATAGCCAATAGTTGTGGATTTGAGAATATTTTTACTTTTTGCTGCTTCAATTTTGCTGCTTCATAAATCTGTTTAGAACTAGGGTTTTGTTGCTTCTGTTTGATTCAGTGACGAATATAGGGGTAATTCATGATTCATCCATTGTTTGCTTCTATTTTCTTGCCACTTTGTTCTTATTGCTTCTTGTCTTTGATTTTCTGATTGTTATAGATGGAACAATCACAAAGTATAAGAAGTTTGCTTGAATAAAATTTTTCTCCAATGAGCAGTTACTTTAAAAATTGGTCGAGCCTTAGAACCTTGAGCAATTGCAATGTCATCTATCTTTGTCAAAGAGAACACTCCTTCCACAACATGACTCAACCATTCAAGATGAAGCATCATGATCTTTACCTGCTCCGGAAACATTTGAAGCTTTGGAACAATAATACTCCGAAATCAATTGGTAAGGTGATAACAAAGCAGTGGCTAAATTGTTCAATGATCTTGAGAAGAACATTATCCATGAAACTTTTATTGCTGAGTATCTTTGTATCTGTATAATACTTGAATGCTTTCTGTAAACATCTTTGGCAGAGAAAAGTAGTCACACCTTTGTAATGCCAAAAAGAAAAGCTAGCAGTATTTAGTATTTACTATTGTGTCAATCACTAGTGATACTGTAGTATACTTCAAGGCTAAGCCTTGATTTTATATATTTAAAATTATTTTTAGGTTTTTTAATAATTTTATTTAATATTTAATTAAACCAGTTGAATTCCGGTCGAATCCCGGTCGAACCAATGAACCATTAAACCAGTAACCTCACCGGTTTATTAATCGATCCAGTTCTTGCAACCTTGGTCATAAGCGCTAAACTTCCTCTTCCCCTCCTATGATCTTTTAAGTCACGCTTCAAAACCAAAGTGGTGATACCGCACCAGGTGGGGATCTGACATCACACACAAAGAATGGCAGCATCACTTTGTATAAGCACTCCTCAACACTCGTGTTCCTTCTCAACATGGCCTCTCTTGGTATATCAGTGTGTTCTTCCTTATTAGCACCGTACCCACATATATATTATTGGAAAAATTTCAAGTGTATCCGAAATACTTAAATTGGTTTAACCGTCGATTTTAATTAATATATAATATATATTTTTTATAATTCAGATTAACTGTTAAAATAACTAGAACATTAGTATTTTCGGTACATTTAAAATTTTTTCTATATTATTATATCCCTTTACTTCATTAGAAAATATCATAGGCCAATGTATGTGAATGAAAAAGTGAAAGTGTAGAAATAGTATTTTTATTAAAATTTAATCTGTATTTAATCATAAAAAAAAGTAAATAATTTCACGCTATTGGATAAAAACTCACATCATTAAAAATACAAATAATAGCTAATTAATGATTATAAATCACAAAATTTATTAGCGCATTAATACTTTTCCATAAAAAATCTCACCCGAACAAGCAATAATAAAGTCTTATTAATTAATATAAAAAACATATTGGGTAACAAAAAAATTAGTCAAAATTTGTCTAAATTATTTATTTTTGGCTTTATTTGTTAATTTTGATTTAGTGTCATTTATTTTGTTTCTTTCACGTGCATAGTTGTAATAATTTTGGTAATTACATTCATGAAGCCAACATACTATTCAAATCAGGAAATGGATTCCTTTCAGTTTTTTTAAAATTTGAAAAAATAAAATGTGATCTTTCATCGTTAATTTTATAAGTGGAACTAAAATTAAATATGAGAGAGAAAACAATAAAAAATAAAAAATCATAATTGATACCATTCAATTTTTTTTTTTTTGAAAAGATTCACTCTCTTCAAGTCACGTAACGCAATTAATGATAAAAAAATTTCTTCAATAGATACCATTAATATACAATGCTTCAAGCAAGTATCCTTGTAACCGTTTATTTGTTAATTAATAATAGTAATTTTTTAAATTTGTAAATATTTTAATTTCATTTTAATAAGGCTCTATCGAGTTTAGAATCAGTTGATGATAAATATGGTGATGCACTTGTACCTCGAATAGCAATGAACGACAAAGTCTCAATAAGGAAAAAAAAAACAAAAAGAAGAAGAAAAAGAAAATAAAAAATACTGATACTCAGATAAATAATAGAAGTAAATTAAGATTTTAAAAACCACATTAGGTATAAATATTTATTTTGCCATCTTAACTAATTGTTGTAATATTCAATTTGGTAAGGAAGATGTTATTATAGCACTCTATTAACTGACTCATCGTTAGAAAAAAATTTAAGAGACTAAATTAGTATTTTAATTTGAATTTAGAAGACTATTATAAAAAATTTTGCATTTAAGAAATCAAAATAGATAATTATATGAATCTCAAATACTAAAATAGAAATTTAGGTGACCAAATTTACTGTTGATACATGATCGGCCAGCATCTCCACTCTTCCTCTGACCAAAACAGCAACATTGTCAACAACAATAACTATACTATCAACTGCTATACCTCTCCGTTAGATCTATCGCGGCAACCGGTCTCCTTTCAACTCTATTATTGTCCTTTGTAGTGGCACCAGATCTTCTGAGTCTCACAAAAATGACAATAACAGTGGAACCGTCGAGGAGATGAGAGATGCGATTGATCAGAGAGAAACGATGATGACCTAAATTTTTTATTTGTTCTGGAAGGATTTTATGCGGATGATAGAATTGTGTTGTTTTATTTTGGCGCGTGAAAGATAAGTTGGGTAGCTAATCCATAAAGAGGAGTGTTAGGAGCATAAAATTAATAAAATATAAAAAAGATAAAAATTAATGAAAATAAAAGAAAATAAAATTAAAAAGAAAAAATAAATGAAGAACGAACGAAAAGTCTTAAAAGACTCGTTATACATGACAAAAACTTTATGTTCTTGGATAGATCTAAAGGAAACCAAGAGCTTTTTTTTTTTACTATATCCTTTTGTTTTTCCTTTGTTTCTCTAACCCTACTAAACTTTTATATTCCCAAATAGCCAAATATGTATTATGAAAGAGTATGACGGAGGAAAGGGCCCATAAAGTCAATAAAAAATTGGAGGAGTCTGACGAAGATAAGGCTAATACGGCTCGTCTTTAGGTGTCCTCTTAAGGATAGCGTCATTTAAATAACAAGGGTCAGCACAGCGTTAAAAAAAAAATCGGAAATGAATTTTCTGGAGTTACATAAGCCCAATTTGCGCGCTCTCTATTGCGTTGGAAAGTAGACATCTTGAGCTTTCCAGCTGTTTTTTTTTAATTACATATTTAATTTTTTTATTTATTTAAATTTTAATTAATGTTTATTAGATCTGCTGATGTTTTGTCTAATTAAATTTGTTGATTAATTTAAAAGTTATAGCCGATCTATAACCATACAAATTGGATAAACCGATGCCTATCTTTATCCATAATCAAACAAACTGGGTCTAATTTATTCTATATTTGTGAAAAAATAGAACTATCCAATGAATCGACTATTTCACAAAATGGATAGAGGCCCAACCACTAGTCAAAATAACGTCGCACAAGGTAAAAGGTTGAATTGGTTACCTTTTAATTTTAAACATTATAAATTTATTTATATTATATTCACATATAAAAAGTTGAAAATTTTTTTCATAAATATCCAATTAACAAAAATTTAAAAAGTTTAAATTTTTAAAATTAATTTATTCTATATTTGTGAAAAAAATAGCACTATCTAATGAATAAAAAAATATTCTTGACCAGTAAATTTTGTAATTTGTAGTCATTAATTAGTCATTATTAATATTTTTAATGGTGTGAGATTATATCTAAATTACTCATTTTTTATGATTAAATATTGACCAAATTTAATAAAAATACTGACCTCTTAAATTTTCTTATATTATATTTAGTTACATACCTATAAAATACATAAATATATATAGTGACTAATTTTAATATATAAATAGTATTTTTAAATACATAATAATTGATTTTAATTATTAATTTTAGTGTACAAATATTTTTTTCCATATCATGACTCATCCGAAATCACTTTAATGAACGAAAAGCAATATATCTAGCACCCCAACAAATAGACTTGTTCTTCTATATCTATTTTTCTCTTTTCTTTCATTTTTACTTTTTTCCTTTTCTTTTTCTCCTATTCATCAATAAAATCACTCGCGTCTAGAATTTTTTACCAAAATCAGTTCATCCATCCCAATCTAACAAAATCTAATAAATAAAGTTTGAATCTCGCTCCCAACAAATTAAAACGTTTACCCCTTCCTTTGTATATGTGCAATGATTCTAGGCAGCTCACCAAAATAATGATGGTGACTATGCCTAATAACATGTCTCATATCTGAATTTTCAGGGATACCAACAAAACATCTTCATTTATTCATGCTATTGAATTCCAAACTAAATTTTACTTTAAATAATATTAGAAATTGATTATTTTTACTATTTTATTTTTGGAATTTAAGAAAGTTAATGTATCTAATTACCTAAAACATAAAAGAAACATGTATCTTGAGAAGGAGATGGAGTATTGCCATTTATGAGTTTAGGTGCACCATGAATTTGTGTTTGGTATTGGTGCCTTTCATTGTTAATTCAAATTCAATAATAGTATTTAGAAGGATTTTCAGAGTTTAATTGATACAATAGTCAATTCAAAATGAAGAGAAGCAATTCAAAGGTTGTTGCAAAAGGTGGGTACGTTGTCGTCCAAAATTTAATAATTTCAGATCTTCCTCTTTTTCTTTCCAACGAAGATTATGATAGTAATATAGTGCTAATAGTAGTAGCAGTATTCATATACTATATGTTAATGACTATAAATTAAAGTAATGAGGAGAGTCAGGCAAAAATATTTAAAATGTCGTTAAAAAAGAATATTTGATATTGTTCATTAAATAAATTGTCATGTATTAGATTTTTGATACATGACATAAATTAAAAGTATTTTTTATTAAAAAATAGTGTTATATTTTTTAAATTGTATGTTATTTTAGGTTTGATATTAATTTAAATTTTTAATAAAAAATTTATTAGAGAACTATTTTATCTTTTTATTATTTTATATAAATTTATTAATAATATTATTTTTCTACTTCTATTTCATTATTATTTTAATATTTTTTATTTTACAAATTTAATAATATTTTACGTGTTAAATTTTTATTTATAATTTATATAATTTTTTAAATATTTTTTAATTTTTAAAGATCTATATTTTAATCTATCGATTCTTATTGCTAATTGTTTTATTTTTAGTCTAACAATTTTTATTTATTTTTGAATTTTTTAAATAAAACTTATTATAAAATTGAATTTTGAAAAAATTATTTTATATTAATTAAAAAAATTCAGTATCATTTAATATTAGTTAAAATTATTAATTTATCGTCTATTAATTTACATAATTTAATTATTTTTTAAAATTTTTAATATAATTTACTTGTTTTCAATTTTATTCATAATGTACGCTTTTATTATTAACTCACATGTTTTAGAACATATTTTTTAACTGTAACTAAATAAACAATTAAAAAAAAAATTGTTTTTGTCGTCTTTATATACTCGAGTGGTGGTTTAAACTTTATAAAGTAATTATAAACATCATTACAAGTCTTGTTTGAAAGCTTTTCTCGAGCTGATAACCTTTAGGTTTGACCCCTTTATCATAAAAATGATGGTATACGAATCATTTTGATTATTATTAAACTAACCATGATGATTAACCGAACATGACAAATTAGATTATTTTTGTTAGAATAATACTACGCAATTAAATTTTTTTATAAACTAAATTCAATCAAATTGGAATAATATTATTTATAATTAATTTTTATTAATATTAAACTAATTTAATTAAACTTAATTAATAAAAAAATTGAAATATATATCATTATCTTTTTTATTAATATAAAATATTTAATTTTTTAATAGCTAATAATTTTATTATAAAAATATTAAAAATATGTGTAAAATAACACAGAAAAATATCAGACCATCATTTTTAATAAAAAATAAAGATTAATAAGTATTGATTTAAATATGAGACAAATACAAAAAAAATTGTTAATTTTCTAATATATATACACGGTAGTAACTAATTTTATTGGCGATAAAAGAATTGTTTTTATAGGAACTATATATATGGTTGTGACTGATTTTATTGGCAATAAAAGAATTGTTTTTATAGGAACAAAGCTAATATTTAAATAGTTGTAAAATCTATCTGAACAGAATAAGTAAGAAATTATTTTGTTTTATCTTCTAACGTGAAAAACTAAAAAAGAGAAGAGAAAGAAAAGTAATACAAATATATATCCTGGTTCAGCTATTCAGTACAATATAGCCTACATTCAGTCTCCATCACAATTATGAGGGAATTTTACTATCTTTGAACATGATTGTATTCACCAATTTTTCTAGAATTCTATCCAATTCTATATGGGACAAACACAATTTTTACCCCAAACCAGATTTGACTAAGAACTCACCCTAACTTTTAACAGCAAAGTGCTTACCCAACTTGTAAGAGAATTCCCTCAAGATCATGACAATAAAACAGAAATTTATACAAAGAATTTCTGAGATAAACATAGAGTTTTTTCTCCGAAGTCTAACTCTTTTCACCTATTTTTATTACTCAATTTTTTTTCATACATTCTTCACTGTATTGTCTTTTACCATTGAAAAAAAAGATTAAATTAAGAAAACAGAATATTCAATAAGAACCATGAAGGAAAAGAATGGTAATAGCTCTATAAGTTATGAAAACCCAAACGTTATGTTTTCACTTCTTATTTCAATCCTTAGCCGTTCACTCCTTTATAGAGGAGTGAAGCTTCCGAAGTTTAAAACTTTGTTTTAGCACGTTGGACTTCTTCTCCCAAAAAATCAGTAGCAGTAGCGACGTCACAGAAGAGAGATAGAGTAGAGATAGTGACTGAATCATACATGCATTCATACCTTCTATCTTCTTTTTCATCTTTTTTTAAATTGTTTCTTGAAACTAAACCCTTCATTCTTACTTTGCCTCCAAATTTGATTCTTGAACGTTGATTCAGAGCAGAGTTTCATTATCTTTAACTTCTTCAACTTTTCACTTCTGTTTATATAAGGAGAAGATTTTCTCACCGAATTTCAATGAAGCATAAATGTAAAAATATTTTTTGTGATTTGTCCTTCGAATGTGATCTTTGCATTTAGCCCTAACTTCTTTTAACTTTTTTCTTCGATTGAAATAGGTAATCCACTTTTTGTACTTTGATTTTGTCCAAATCAAAGTTTCTCATTTTTGTTTTGCTTTGCTTCTAAGAAATCACGTAGGTAATAAAAAAGAAAGAAGAGATAGAAGAGAGAGTTTGGTCTCGGTGGTGTGATATTTAGTTCTGATGAGAGTGAATTTTAATTTTTTAGTTGGCTATTAAATTAGAAAAGAAATGGACTTGAATCACCTAGATAGGCTTGTGATTGTTGTTGGGAGAGATTCTTTCTTTTCTTTTTTCTTAAAGATTATCAACTCTTTTTTTGAATTAAACATGCCGATATAAGTACTTTGTTTAAACTGAACTAATGTTGAGCTTCATTAGTTTGTTGGGTCAATTTTCTTGTTCTTTGGACCAGTGTGATTAAATTAATTTCTTGCACATTAAACAAACTAATCACATATCTAATTAAATTTTTTACTCCAATAATAATGTTTAATCATCTATCATCTATAAAATATTGTTAGTTTTTTAAACTCAACAATAAATATATAATTTTAAATATTATATACACAAAATTATAAAAGTTAAATTAAATAAAATAATTTTAAATTATTTTCTCCTTAACATTATTACCCTTAAGTATTATTAGTGTACTACATATATCAACAGCAAAGGCTAGTAAGGTTATGAGAAAAATGCAGTTGAATCTGAAAACTAATGTTGATGATTTTCATCCTTTCTATCTTTTAAACACTTTTTAGTAATTTTAAATTGGATACACTCAGTCACCAAAAAAAAAAAAATAATAATAATAATAATTGGATACACTCTCTTAAAAAAAGGTTAATACGTAGCTGAGAATTACGATTTAAACTTTGAGAAAGATAATTGTTAGGCAGCTTTTCTCTTAAACACTAGTCCAAGGATAGTGATTAGAATTGGAAATAGCACATAACCGACCAGATTTTATTTTAACAGCAGGTTAAACCTACAATAAAGTTTATTGGTTTAGAATTTGCTATAAATTATTTATTAAATAATAAATCTAACCTGTTGTGTAGTTTGATTTAAAATTTATTAAAAATCTAATAATTTTGAAAAGCAAACAATATAAAATAAAATAAAAGATATTATATACCAACAGCATAAGTAACCTAGTTGATAAAAATGTCTTTAAATATTATAAATACAAGCTCAAAATCTCACTATTCCATTTTTATTATATAATAAAACACTATATATCTATTTTCGCATGTCCATGCCGACTTAATATTTCATAAGTCTGAATTTAGTATATTAAACAATTTAAACTTTTAAAATAATTTAAATTACGTTTATTTTCTGTTAGTTAGGTCAGACTAGGCCAAACACGTAGATCGTACTGTAGGCTCTTAGCACGGTGGTTGATCTTTTATTTCCTGCTCCTAGTGGTGATTTATTTGTGAAAAATATACAATACTATCTAATTACAATTATTAATTAATATATTGCATATGACAAATGATTCAAAATAAGAGAAATGTCTAGTTCTAAAATATCTTGTTAGATCAAATATTTATCACTGGACAAAAAAGTAAATATACAAATCTTCTTACTTGATTTTAACTGTGTCTTAGCCTTATTAAAACAATTTACTTATTAATTACCAAGATACATAATAATTTCACAACAATGTTTGTGGAACCTTACAAAGTTACAATATAGGACAATATCTTGCACCATGGTTTATTTATACATTGGACCAACAACACCAATACAGCAACAAGCCAACAATTGAGCAAAGAAGACAAACATGTTTTTTAAGATTAATTTACGCTAATAAATGAATAAATATTAAAAAAATATAGATATCCTAACTTAAAATTGATTACACATCCTGGCTTAAATATTTTTATATAAATTGAATTAATTTGATTCAATTTACATTATTTACATATAAATTGAATTAAATTAAATCGAATTAAATTGATTTGATCAATAATAAATCGAATTAACTTGATTCGATTTATTATATATAATAAGTTTATTTGATTTATTATTAAATATATACGGTATCAATAATAAATGAAATCAACTTAAATTGATTTACTATTTGAATAACATATATATAATAAATCGAATCAACTTAATTCAATTTATATAAAAATATTTAGTACATGGCCTATAGCTAACCAATTTTTATTTAAGATATATGCATAATTTATTTTCTATTCATTTTATTAGTATAAATTACCCATATTTTTAAGGATTCATTTTTTTTATATTATAAACAATTTGGTGATATGCATTGATATTTTAGAATTATTATGTTTTATTCTACTATGATTCTGACTCAATTTTTTGAAACACATTTTGTGGATGAACAATAATTTTTATATAAATAAAAACAAAACGGCGTCAATGTTTTGTTTTAAAAGAATTTTTTTAATTTATTTATATATAAAATGGAAGTTACGTTTTGCATGATTATTATTTTTTTAATTGACAAAAAGAAAAATGGCGGTGACCGTTTGTGGCACCGTCAGAAACTTCCACAACGGCGTTAAACACGAATTTTTGACCATTTTTGTGCGTTAAGACTCCATCCACAGTAAATAATGTATCTCACATATTTGAAACTTTATTTTATTGTAAATAACGGGAAATTTTTTTCATTCTTTTTTCCTGTAAAAGAAGAATGTACTGAACTGAAATCATCAGACACAGGACATAAAAATAATAAAAAAAAATAAAAAATCCTGCACATTCATTGGAACCTGATTCTTTTTCCATAAAAGACAATAGCTTCTGCTTTTTTTTCCCCTACCTTCCTTACCATGTTTCATCAGAATTTCAGGTATTCAGAGATTCACATTACTGTTCATGATGATAAATAAATTAATTTTGGAAGCACTTTTTCTTGGATGGTTTATTTTGTTTTGTGTGATTGGGGGAAAGAATGTGGAGAAAGCAACTCTTGGCTTCATGTCCTTCATAACAACAAAAGAATTATAATAGTCCCTACCACCACCACCAAGAGCCTTTGAGAGTCCAATGTTTGGTTTGGTAGGAAGATTTTAAATTAAAAAGGGGAGAATGTTTACAAGCCAAGGTACAATACAAAACCAGTTTTTCTTTCTTTTATTTTTTTATTTTGACAAAGTAAAAACACCATTTATCATTTAGATTTTATTAGAAAAAAAATTTACCATTAAAAGTAATTTACCTTGACTCATATTTCATGAAATGAATATCAATTTCTCAACCATTTTTGTTAATTTAATTCTGATGCATTGATAATGTAAAACATTTTACATAGTCATCTAATCGCATCTATTCGTTTGGATAATCATTTACGTAGTTAATGTAAAATAAAAATTATTTTTACTGATGTAACAATACATAATTAGATGTATGTGTAAAATTATTTTACACTAATAATGCATCAAAATGACTTTTTTTCAAAATTCAATTTATAATTCCTAATTAAGAGATTAAGATATTCCATTTGTTGATAGTAGATTGATGTACAAAGCCATATATATATTACAAGAGCTTAATTTGGCACCCCATACAAGTTGCATATATATATATGAATGAGTATAATTGAGGTAGATTTCCATCAACTACAATATTTAAAACATGTCTTTTTCATTAGAATATTTTTTTCATACCCCAATTAAATAAGAAACGGGTAGATGCCATATTGATTTTCACATAGGACTAAGACTACTATATATAAAATAATAAGACTCATAAGAACCTATATAATAAGAAATAACATGAAGAGTGTAGTCCCCTACAGGGGTCATGTTTGAACAAGAAATAGTCCTTTCAATATTTAATATTTGAGGCAAAGTCACACCAACAGCTCACATGGCTTGTATAGACTGACATTTAAGGCAGAGATGTTTATACATGTGAATATCAAAGGAGAAATTTCAAACCTTCTTGGGGCAACCGTAGTTAGTTTAAGCAAAATATACTATATCAGATTTCTTTACAAGAATCAAAATCTTTCTTCAGAGAGATTTAACTCTCTTGTCCTGGCTTCAATGAGCATTGTTCATCCCAAGATATATCTATTTATATAGACAAGTTATTGAGCCAAAACATATAGAAAATGGTTATGCTCTATGCCAACAATTTTTCGGCTACATCATATATGTGGGGATTACATGTTGACAAAATGAAGACCCTTCTAAATTAAGGATATGACCCCATAAAAGAAGCATAAGTAGCAAGTTCTGTGTTATGACAGTACCCCAGAATAAATATAATTAAATGCAATATAAAACTAAAGCATATGCTTTCTTCCTAATGAACCATAGTGTTATGACAAAATGTTGGAGGTTTTTTTCCCCCCTCGGTGAATAAATGCTTAGGTGCGATGGTCACCTTTTGACTTTGTAAAATTAGAACATATTTTAAATTTAATGAATACTTATATAAACATTTAAATTTTTTTTATTACAATAAGAAGAGAGAGGCTATTGTCAGAGACTGTTCTAAGTATATTGTTATGGAAGCAAGTGCCTCTATTATAATTAAAATTTTTTTTTAAATAGTAAATCACAATAGTATTTATTTACTTTTATTAAATTATTAAATTTGATTTCATAATAATATTTTATTTAATTTTTGATACTTAACTGTCAACTTTTTTTTTATATACACATAATATTTTTATTAAAATAATTATTGTCATGTTATATAGACTTTATCCTCACTGTAAAAATTTTATAAATCTACATACTATTGCTACATTCCTTTTATTAACTCTTTTATATACTTTTCCTAATGTATCCTTTTTTTGTATAACGAAATCATTCAAATGAATAAAGAAGCAATAATTTAATATCTTTTTCATTTTTATAGATTTGGATTGTAATGTTTATGTTGCTCTAAACTTAATATATTAATTAAATTTATATTTAATCCAATTAATATAAAATTTAGAAAAAATTTCACTTCTTTCCATTGAATTTTGAGAGATGCTAAAATAATATTTTCCTCTCTTTTATTTGTAAAATGTACATTTTTCTCTCTTATAATTTTTAAAAAACTTTTTCTTTAATCCATTTTAAATATTTTGTGTTAGCTAATGTTAATTTTATATATTTTTAAGAAAAAATAAATTATTTTTTACAAAAATATCCTTTAATAAAAATTTTATTTTTTTTTCATTAAATTTTGCTTACCAAAATATCCTTTAATAAATTATTTTTTATTGATTAAATTATATTTTTATCAAAATATTTTTTAAAAAAATTAACAATTAAATTATTTTTTTCTAAGATATCCTTCAATAATTTTTTATTATTAAATTATAATTTATCAAAAAAAATTTTAACAATTATTTTCATATTTTATTATTAATTTCTAATGCTAATATATATATTTTTAATATTAAATAAAAAATCTAACCACTATTAATATATATAACCATTAATATTAATAAATAATTTATTTCATAAAACTATTAAAAATTATTAACAACTTTATCAAAAGGATATCAAACCTTATTATTTGAATTAATAGTAACAGCGATGATTACACAAAGCTATGCAACAATGACAGCACCTAGGTAGCAATGATAGACAGGAGGAGGAGACAAATAAAAAAAATTGGAGAGATTAAAAGAGAAATAGCACAGGAACGATAATAGGTAAACAGATAATAGAGCGATTGCGAGAAAATTGGAATCCTGATTCTTCAAAAATTGAGTTTAGTTAGTAAATAAATATAAAGGAATATTATGATAAATTAAAATATTAATTTTATTGAATAAAATATTTAATTTTTTAAATATAATATTCTGTTAACATTTTTAATTGTGTTAACCAAATGAATTAAATTGTAAATTTAATAGAACAGAGAAAAGTGTTATTTTAATATCTCTCAGAAAAGGGGAGTAGAATTTTTTCTAAAATTTATGATTATTTAATTTTTAAAAAATATTTAGTGCCTTCACAACAATATAAACAAAAATGACAAATAGAAAAAAATGTTTTTATAGAGTTGTGCAATTAAAAGAAAAAGGTTAAATTAAATGAAATAAATGTGACAATAACTATATATGGTGTGACAGTAGTCTCTATCTAAAAATAATAACTCAAATCATGTTTTTATGAGACATGTTCTTAAGCTTTGTGCTTTCATGACCAATGAGTACTTAAGATTGTGGAGAAATAATGATACAGTATTATATTGTTAAAAAAAGAGGGGATAATTTCTAGTCAAAGTATACAAGATAGGCTCAAAAAACTTTGCTACATAAATCAATGAGGATTCTCAAAACCATAATTTGTTATTCATAAAGGTAAAGGAGTTTGTGAGTGAGTGATGCATCAGATTGTCATTAGCTCCAAACTACTAAATTAATAGTAGATCATCTTTTTCTCCAAAATGCAGATTATGATTAATGATGAACACTCTTTAAGAAGCCGTCTAAAAACATTTGTTTATATCAATGATAATACAATTAATTAATTGTCAATGGTTTATAGTGATTTGGTCTAACCCACTTTCAACAACACTATTAAGGATAAAGCTTAATTAAAGCGAATTTATTCAAACATTAGTTTTAGTAATTAATTTTAATGTATAAATAATATTTTTAAAAATCTGCAATGGTTGCACACACATATACACTCTCACTCACACACAGTATATTTTATGCAATAATCATATATGATAATATGAATAACTAATAACAATATCATCAATTACTTGCCACGGCATAGGTCACTATGAAGCTACTTAAAATTTTATTGAACTTTGAAGCGCTCAAGAAAAGTTGTGAAATTTAAAATAGCTTTCTTAATATTATTCCCACAAAGATAATGGTGCCTTTAATTTTATTACTCTGTCACTATAGTAGTAAAACTGAGCACTAATCTTCCATGTACCAGGGAATAGTTGCATACATAAAGTTAGAAATGAAAATTTGGCAACATTCAATTTTCTAAAATAATCTTACTTTCCCATTTTCTCTATTTTTTTTCTCTTATATTTTCTAGGCAACCAAAACACTAAACAGGACATGCAAGTTTTTGTAAGGCGGATAAG
Source organism: Arachis duranensis (assembly GCF_000817695.3). Taxonomy (NCBI): domain Eukaryota; kingdom Viridiplantae; phylum Streptophyta; class Magnoliopsida; order Fabales; family Fabaceae; genus Arachis; species Arachis duranensis. The sequence continues at coordinate 26,792,032 of NC_029776.3, forward strand.
ATGGTGCTGTGTCCTTGTCTATCGCGTCCACTCAAAAGAATCTCTTTTTTTTTTCTAATTTTTTTAAAGCAAAAGTTAATTATACTTTATTTTAGTTTTAGAAATTTGTATAAAAAGATAAAAAATAAAATTTTATTATTTTTACCTTTAAAAAAAATTAAAAACAAAAATATTAGAAATAAAAAACATTTTGACAAACTAAAATGTTACCAATTATGGTAACCGTGCTAACTCCTTGATAAAGGAAGCAAAAGCTTGTTGAAACGCACGCTTTGATAACCCAATACTTTTTTCCATTATGAAAATTATTTTATTTTTAGTAGGAAGTAGCAATGATAATATGTAAGTCCCATTTGTCTTACCTTAAATCTAATGCTTGACCCCGTCGACATCGCCGAACACATCCGTCCAATTTCCCTCTCCTCCTCGTCCCTCCACGTGGCATTTCCACCATTCTTTACAGGCCGGTGCCGGTGCCAATCACTCCTTCCTCAACATTAAATTACATTAAATTAAATAATAAAAAAATTGATCTTGCAAAATTGCAAACATTATCTCTAACTAGATTGAACAATTATTAACAACAACAACAACGTACACACACTCTCATAACACACAATATTTTTTTATCATGCCCCTCTCTACCCTCCTCCTATGCAATTTAAAGGTCAATCCGTTAGCTTAAATTGACTTGCCTAGCATAAGATGAGTTAGTTGAGAGAAGAAAACAAGGTTATAAACATAGTGAGTTTTTATTTTCATTGTGGGGTGCTACTAGGAGCTGTATAGATAGAGACCTTTGCTTACTACTACCTCATTCCTTCTTCCTTCCTTCCTTCCTTCCCTCCCTTCATTCATTCATTCATTCTCCCTTATCTCCTCAGCCATATTTTCCCTTCATCTTTGTGAACCTTAGAGAACAGAAACAATTAGAAAGGACTATTGGATGGGGAATTGCCAAGCTGTGGATGCTGCAGTTCTTGTGATCCAACACCCTTGTGGGAAGATTGATAGGTTATATTGGCCAGTAACTGCAAGTGAGATTATGAGGAGTAACCCAGGTCACTATGTTTCTTTGATAATACCATTGCCAGTTCCTCCACCACCACACAGACAAGAACAGAATAATAGTAATAATAATAATAATAATAATCATAATAGTAATAATCAGGAGCAGCAGCAGCACCACAAGACTGTGAGGTTTACACGTGTTAAGCTTCTAAGGCCTAATGAGACTCTCAATCTTGGCCATGCCTACAGGCTCATCACTACTCAAGGTACATACATATATATATATGTGATGTGTGTATGCATATGTGTGATGATAGTACCATCAAATCTTTCTTATGAATCAAAGAAGGGTGACTTCAGTGTTTTAGTTTGTTGTTCTGGAAGAGTGATGAAATCTTGTTCTTGTTGTTCTGGTTTCAGAGGTTATGAAGGTCTTGAAAGCAAAGAAGAATCCTAAGAGCAGAAAGCAACAGGTTGAGGCAGTTGAGAAGAAGCTGGAAGAAAAGAAGATTTCAGCTACTGAAACAGGAGGGGAGTCTGAGACAGGAAATACATATCAGGTATATATGAGTATATTTTATTGTCAATATTACTTTTCTTTCCTCTTTCTTTTCTTTCCCTTTTGGTTTTTTGTACTACTACTCCATGAAAAATATTCTGGTAGCAAGTTTTAATTAATCCTTTCCAAAAGGTGAATCCATTGAAGAATTTGATCTACAACTTCACATGGTCTTGTGACCATAAGTGCAGATTCTCTCTCTGGTGGATTCATCTTTTTGAAAAGAAATAGGTACTCATAGAATCATGGCATTAGAAACAAAGATTACTCAGCAAAGAAAATAAGTCATCATAACCAAATCAAATATAATCCACAGTAGTCTTTTGAACAATAGTTTACTAGAATTGAATTTAAACTTTGATCTTCTTTTCATAAGTTTGGATAGTCATGAGTAATCATCAATTAGTATTGATGTGTTATTGCATAATGAAATCCAGGCAATGAGAGCAGAGAGACATAGGCCTCGGACGGCGGCATCGGTAAATCCAGCAGCACTAAGGTCAAAATCATGGCGCCCCTCTTTACAAAGCATCTCAGAATCCGCAAGTTGATTGGGGTTCTGTTGTGACATGCATAATGTTTCACAGAATAGAACATAATTCAACTGCCTCTTTGATCTTGCAAGTTTTCCATTTGGATGATTCATAGTAAATGAGCATGGAAATTCAACCAAGACTTGAAGCAGGATTTCTATTGCATCACCAATCACACCCTAAGGCCTCAATGGCAAAGGCATGTTTCAGTGATAGCGTATTTGTATAGCACTGAGAAGAGAAGCAAGGGAAAAGGGAAAAAAATTTGAAAAAGTAAAGAAAAGAAAAAGGAGCAATGATGTATAAATCTATTAGAAGTGAGTAAAAGAAAAGAAAAAGGAGCAATGATGTATAAATCTATTAGAAGTGAGTTTTGTTATTGATATAGTTACAGCATCCAGTCATCCACATCTTCCTTTTTGTTATGATTTAATAAGCAAGTTATACCTATAACTTGGATCAACCTTGTAAAAAGGAAAAATTAGAAGACTATAAGTGTAAATCCCTGTAGTTTTGAGTTCCAAACTTCCCAGCTAATCAACATAAATTTAGGATCAAAATACTCACACCCTTGAAGACAGGTATTCTTGGTAATTACCTCTTCCTCAGAGGAACCAACATAACTATGAATAGCTTATCACAATGTCCCAGGACCTTCACACTCCTTGTGCAATAATTCACTAAATTCCTGTTTTTTTAACCAAGACTGGTTAAAAGTTAAAATATAATAACTCTATGCTGAAGATCAAATTCAAATATTCCATTCTTGGCTTCATTGCAGAAGAAGAATCAAACAACAGTAGCATGTCAAAACACTGTTAGCTTTGAGCCAAACATGTCAGAAAATTTAAAATAGTTTTATAAGTTGTCTAAAAAAATGTGCTTACTTTGTAGTACAATTTTTATATTTTATACATGTTGGGATCAGTTATTGTACCAGCTGATATGAGGTCTGCCATCCGATTGAAAAGAAAGTAAAATAAGTTCCTTATTTCAGAAGCAAGCATTTATCTGATTATGGAAAGCTTAAATTAGGAAAAGGTTTCTATAATTTAAGGGCTTTCGTGCACAAGCTTAGATTCTCCAGTTGGTATTCGATATTAGATATATATCATCAGAATACTTCTTAATTCTTTCTCTGTCCCTGCATGACAAGAACATGATGACACATAAAACTGACTGTTAATCAATTATGCAGTGGGAAACTAATGCAAATAAGTGTCTATTGTTACCTAATTGAATCTCTAATATGTAGAATCTCAATTTGGCCCTGAAATTTGAAGCCGAACTCAAATTGATCTCTAAAATTTCAATTGACCCAAATTGAATCCCCAAATTTACAATGGTAACTTGCATGAGCTCCTAAACTCATTTTCGTTAACGTTGTGCTAATTTGACACATTAATTTGTCACACCGAATAAGACAAAACATCTTTTCATATTGGCGCCTACTCTTCAATGAAATGACATCGTTTTACACAAAACACATCTCTTTCCCATTAGTGATGATTATAAAATGATGTTTTTTAAACCTATTTGTGTGAAATGACGTCATTTTGTTGAAGATTAAGCGCCAATATAAAACGATGTTATTTTATTTTATCCAGCATGGTAAGTTAATGTGTCAAATCAACACGCATTAACAGAAATGAGTTCAGGAGCTAACGTGAGTTACGATTGTAAATTTGGGGGTCCAATTTGAATCAATTGAAATTTTATAGGTCAATTTGAATCCAACCTTAAATTTTAAGGCCAAATTGAATATTAACTCCTAATATGTATGTCCTAGCAAAATTCTAACCATGATTATATTAAAAAAAGCTGATGTCCATTCGATTTTAGTTGATATTCTGAGGGAATGAGAATGACTTAATGCACCAAGTTGTGCATGATAAACCAAGATAATCCAATGGTATAAAATGGTATAGATCTATTATGTATACCGTTGGATTATCTTAAATCTTAATGCTTTACTTGGTGTATGTATCATAGCATTTTAGGTTGTCCTCTAACTAAATTGTATTATCATAGCATTTTAGGTTGTCCTCTAACTAAATTGTATTTATCCTCAACCACGATTTACTTGCAAAAAATAGGAATATGACAGAAATTCCAGCCAGATCCATCAAGATCTGCAGGGACCTGACTTCATAGCTATTGAGAACTAGCATGGGCCTACTCCATCAATAACCAACTTGGAAGAACATGCTAATGTGAAACAACATGCAAAATGGACTCTAAATCATCTTTTTAATACCATTAATGGATGTCACCATTAATTTTCTTAGATGGACTTACTATTTTCTGATCCTTGCCAGTTGCCAACTGTATTTAAAAAAAAAAAAGAAAAGAAAAAAAAAGAAAAGAAATAAGTCCATGTAACTTAATTCACAATTTTCCAAATTCGAATTTTGAATTATCAACATAACTAGCTTTCATCCTCCCCATCATCCAAAGAAACTGTATAGACACATGAATAGTTCCAGATCAGACTGCCTTAACAGATTGAGGTCCACAATAATCAAACAGGCAAACCTAACTAGGATTTTTTTTTTTCTTGCAATCATTGACCGGAAATCCAGTAATAATAACATTCTGCCAACTTAGGACCACAGATCAAATCTACAATAAATTCTCAATGACTCCGAAAGGGATAAGAAAAGGTACACATAACATAAAGGCACGTGCAATTGGGGCCATGTTGTGACATATCATATCAGTAAACATTTGTGATATCCTTATTAAATATTACAAGATTTCCTCAAGGGAAAGAATGTTGGCCAAAAACATTAATGAACAAACTCCTTTATATGTACGAATTCTGGCCACAAAAATTATGATATGGGAATGTTCTTAGTGAAGGTGTGGAAATCAAACAATGGTATTAAATGCAGTACCTTCGACTTGGTTTTAAAATTATTTGTGATGACTGATAAGTGATTAAATTCCCATTTCCCAAGCCCCTGTGCCCCCAGTCCCTCTCCCTCCTATAAACATCTCTCCATACTGAAAGTTGAAGTAATCTAATGTGTGTTTGATATGAAACAATATTAGGCCAAGTTTAACAGGTCAACAATCAAATTCACAAGAAAGAAAGACATATCTTCATTCAAGCATTTTCACAAGCACGTGGCGCCAATGGGACACCCACATTGACCACCTTCACAACAAACGTATGAACTAAGTGAACCAAAGGAAACCATGACATCGAAAAGCATCTTTTAACCGAACTCTGAACCATATAACCATGGAACATTGTCATGCGTAACTAACATATGAAATTTCAGATAGAACAATGAAAAGGGAAAGAAATCCTTAAAAGCCTTGGCTTTCTAATAAAGTTTGGTTGTTTAGTGGGAAAACGCATTCACCTGAGAGCACTAAGGTCTACGACGACTGGTTCTGATGGGGCATTGAAGGTGTTTGTAGAAATGTGTCTGACGCGAAGAAAGGGACAGTGGCAACATAGGCGCAGGATAAGAGTGTCCGAGGTAGGTGTGTTGGTAATAAGAAAAAAACGGTTAGGTGGTTTGGCGGGAAATACCGGTACCAGGAAGATTAAAGGATAATCTAATGCTTTATATTTTAGGCACATTCTCAAGTCTCATCAAAGTTAGTGGGAGCTATAAACAAGGTTGGCACAGGATTCCGTGGTTCAGGAACTGTTTTTAGAGTTTTTTTTATCAATTGTTACGTAGTTTTTGAACTAATTTTAATTACAAATCAACTCCATATATTTTATTTAATTATAAAAATAGTTTTTTATTTTATAAATTATTATTTTATCAATTATCTATTATATTTATTAACAATCAAATACAAAAATAACAACCAATTATATCCTCAATTCATCCTAATAATTCCAATTGATTAAAAAATTAACTTTGATCTCGTTATGTTCGTCCATGGCTTCCAAATCGTGTTTCCTTGAAATCCAATCAATTGGTTTACACTATATCACAAAACAATCGATTGAAAGTTGTAAGGTAGAATGGTAAAAAGCTTATACCAATCGATTGTTTATACTTTCCAATCGAATGAATACCTAAAAACAATCGATTGTTTTTGTTACTCAATCGATTGAATTCACGAAAACAACATGGATTTGCCAAATACAATCGATTG
>NC_029776.3:26798267-26817161 GCF_000817695.3 Arachis duranensis
GCAATTAGTTAAATGTTAGAATATATTGAGTAGATTCTTTTAATATATTTAGAGTTAATATAAAACTGAGGGTAAAAAACGTATTTAAGCCAAGGAGAGAAGTTTATTACGCATATAAGCCAAACAAGAATCTGTACAAGAATTCACCAAAGCACACTTTAATGTAATTCGAAACAACTTTATTCGAATTACATTCCTTAATAATTCAAATCAATACAGCTCCAATTATTCCCAACCATTGCATACAAGTAATTCGAATCAACTTAGAACGAATTATAAAAGCATAATTCGAATTGTATCAATCCGAATTGGTAGGAACACGTGAGTAGGAGGAAGTTCGAATCAAATTGATTCGAATTACTCACATTTCGAACCAAATGGTAATTCAAATTACACATTGTACAATAAGATACTAGAAAAAATACTATATAATATAAAAAAATATACTAAAAGAAGTATAAAATATAATATTTTAAATCTATTTTTTTTTCTAGGATTTTAGATTAAAAGCAGCACATGAAAAAGTATTATTGGTATTTTAAAGCTAACTTAATTAAAAAAGATAGAACTGTATTTTTTAGGATTTTATGTACATAATTAGGCTAATTTTTTTTAATATTGATCAAAGATGTGTGTTACATTATGTTATTTGGTTTCAACTAAGTTTTACTCTACTATAAATTTTTTTTTTTACTTTTCATAAGACACAAATCTAAAAAATTTTATAAATTAATTTTAAAAAAATATCATTGACGTTTTATAAATTTTATGTACCATTACCAATCGATTGAAATTGGCAAAACATTCAACTTCATCACCTTCCAATCGATTGGATTACATTACCAATTGATTGAATTTGGCTAAAACTTCAATGTCATCACTTTCCAATCGATTGTATTTGGCAAATCCATGATTGAGTAACAACAACAATCGATTGTTTTGAGGCATTCATTCGATTGGAAAGTATAAACAATCGATTGGTATAAGCTTTTACCATTCTACCTTACAACTTTCAATCGATTGTTTTGTGATATAGTGTAAACCAATCGATTGAATTTCAAGGAAATACGATTTGGAAGCCATGGACGAACGTAACGAGATCAAAGTTAAATTTTTAAATCAATTGGAATTATTAGGATGAATGGAGGATATAATTGGTTATTATTTTTGTATTTGATTGTTAATAAATATAATTGATAATTGATAAAATAATAATTTATAAAATAAAAAACTATTTTTATAATTAAATAAAATATATGGAGTTGATTTGTAATTAAAATTAGTTCAAGAACTACGTAACAATTGATAAAAAAAACTCTAAAAACATGTTTTCTACTTGGACCACTAAGTGGTCCAAAAGTTCCTGGACCACCGAATCCTGTGCCAACAAGGTTAACAAGCAAGTAATAAAGTATAGCTTAAACAAAGTTAATGAATTTACTACTCTTATATTTATCTATTAAGTTTAAATTTGAGACCTTAGATTTATGTCCATACAAGAATATATATATTTTTTATATTTCTATCCAATTTAATAATATTCTAAAACACTATTTATTAAGCTTGAGACAAGTTAATTGGAAGAAAATCATGATTAAATTAAGTACGGCAATTAAGGTAACTAGTACAAATTAAATTGGTTTTCTAAAAGAGAAATATTAGAGAGTTATTAAAATTTATTGTTTTAGTTATCAGTTAGTCATTAATATTTAAAAATATGAGATAAAATATATTGTTAGATTTCTAAACTAAAGGAATTAGACTAAAAAAATTAAATTAATAATTACATAATAGCCAAAACAAATAGATTCTGATGGTCTCCTAATATTTCTCTTCCTAAAATGTTATTTTGGTGACAACTTTAAAAACTTAAGACTTTTGTAACACAAACTTAGAAAAAACTAAAAGAAATAAATTAAGGAGTATTATTATGGATATTTTATCATAGAGTATTATCATACATAATAAAGTATGAAATATTATCAATTATAAATGTTCTATTATAATGGAGTATAGAGCATTATCAATTAAAGAGAAATTAGTTTTCATGTGTTTCCACTAATTAGTGAGTTACATAAATAACACTCTACTATTATTTAATTCAAAATCTTTAATTATAAATAGATTCTAAAGAAAAGATTTCAAGACACACTAAAAATAACACATAGTAGAGAACACACATATTTACTTATCTTAAGTAGTGTTTTGGCTCTTTTGAAAAGAATATTGTATATACAATATTAGTGTGGATGCGTTATATTGAATGATACATATTGAGAATTTTCTTACTCTCATAATTTTCTAACTATATTTCTATTTATTCATCTTAATTTCACATCACATTATCAGTATAAAAACTCTTAAGGTAATAAATTTTAATTATATCAAATCTATTTTCATTTGAAATTTGTACCACTTCATATTTTTTAAAAATATTTTTGAAATTAATCGTAATTTAATGGGTATCGATAGTGCCATTAAGGCAAACAATAATATAATGCTAAAGAATTGCGTTACCGCAAATATTTTTCTCCATTATTGTTTTGACGAAAGATTGAAAAATGAATATCTTACTATAAAAAATTCAACAGAACTACCAAAGAGTCTATGCCCAATATGAATAGTTACATTTGCGGTTACAGGATTTTAAATCCATCGCTAAATATATTTTCACAATATTCGAAATAACCTCACAATTAAAATTAGGTAGAAAAAATATTACCGATAAAGATATATTGGAGAAAATATTTTTAACTTTTTATATCCCGAATCTACTACTGCAATAGCAATATCGAGAGAAGGAATTTACAAATATCTTAAATTAATTGTATGCCTTATTATAGCAGAATAGAATAACGAATTGCTCATGAAAAATATGAAGCTCGTACTTCTGGTTCTACTCTATTTTCTAAAGTGAATGTAGCACATTGTAATCCCAAGAATGATAAATATCACTATTTTGATAACAAATATAACAAAGAAAAAAAACAACAAGATTATTCAATAATAGAAGATCCTACAAAAATGGGATAATAAAGAAAAGAAAAATAGGCACAATAAAAATATAGAAAGTAGATATCATCGTTGTGGTGGTAACGCTCATTAGTCACGTACTTGTTGTTCACCAAAAAATTTAGTTGAACTTTATCAAACATCTTTAAAAAGGAATAAAAAAAAGATAGAAACTAATTTTTATCTCAAAAGATGCTTCTACCACAACTCATTATGATGTATTTGATTTCTTTAAAGATGTTGAGAAAAATATTAGTTATCTAATCAATAATAAAAATGATGAATAATTTCTTTCTGTTATATGTTTGATTTTTGATATATTAATATATGTTTTTATTTATTTATTTGAATTTATTTATTTTTAAATTTGTCCTTCTAGATAAGTTTCAAAGAATCAATAAAATAGTGAAGGTTATTGATGAGCGGATAATTTATACGCTTTTTGGTATTATTTTTAGGTAGTTTTTAGTAAGTTCAAGCTACTTTTAGGGATGTTTTCATTAGTTTTTATGTTAAATTCACATTTCTGGACTTTACTATGTGTTTGTGTGTTTTTCTGTGATTTCAGGTAATTTCTGGCTGAAATTGAGGGACCTGAGCAAAACTCTGAGAAGGAGGCTAACAAAGGACTGCTGATGTTGTTAGAATCTGACCTCCCTGAACTCGAAATGGATTTTCTGGAGCTACAGAACTCCAAATGGCGCTCTCTCAACGGCGTTGGAAAGTAGACATCCAGAGCTTTCCAGCAATATATAATAGTCCATACTTTATTCGGGAATTGACGACGTAAACTGGCGCTCAACTCCAGTTCCATGTTGCTGTCTGGAGTTAAACGCCAGAAACACGTCATGATCCGGAGTTGAACGCCCAAAACACGTTATAACTTGGAGTTCAACTCCAATAAAAGCCTCAGCTCGTGGATAGACCAAGCTCAGCCCAAACATACACCAAGTGGGTCCCGGAAGTGGATTTATGCATCAATTACTTACTCATGTAAACCCTAGTAGCTAGTTTATTATAAATAGGACTTTTTACTAGTGTATTAGTCATCTCTGGACGCCTAGTCCTTAGACCTTCATGGGGGCTGGCCATTCGGCCATGCCTGAACCTTTCACTTATGTATTTTCAACGGTAGAGTTTCTACACACCATAGATTAAGGGTGTGGAGCTCTGCTGTACCTCAAGTTTCAATACAATTACTATTATTTTCTATTCAATTCTCTTTTATCCTTATTCCAAGATATACGTTGCACTTCAACTTGATGAATGTGATGATCCATGACACTCATCATCATTCTCACCTATGAACGCGCGTGACTGACAACCACTTCCGTTCTACTTTAGGTCGAGCGCATATCTCTTAGATTCCCCAACAGAATCTTCGTGGTATATGCTAGATAGATGGCGGCATTCATGGGAATCCAGAAAGTCTAACCTTGTCTGTGGTATTCCGAGTAGGATTCCGGTATTGAATGACTGTGACGAGCTTCAAACTCCTGAAGGCTGGGCGTGATGACAAACGCAAAAGAATCAATGGATTCTACTCCAACCTGATTGAGAATCGACAGATGATTAGCCGTGCTGTGACAGAGCATTTGGACCATTTTCACTGAGAGGATGGGATGTAGCTATCAACAAGTGTGATGCCTCCAGACGATTAGCCGTGCAGTGACAGCGCATAGGACCATTTTCCCGAGAGGATTAAAAGTAGCCATTGATGATGGTGATGCCCTACATACAGCTTGCCATGGAAAGGAGTAAGAAGGATTGGATGAATGTAAGAAGAAAGTAGAGATTCGAGAGGAGCACAGCATCTCAATACGCCTATTTGAAATTCCCACTATTGATTTACATAAGTATTTCTATTCCTTTTTATTTTATTTATCTTTATTTATCCAATCTAATCACATTTGACTTTATGAGTCCACTTAACTGGGATTTACAAGATGACCATAGCTTGCTTCATACCAACAATCTCTGTGGGATCGACCCTTACTCACGTAAGGTTTATTACTTGGACGACCCAGTACACTTGCAGGTTAGTTGAACGAATTTGTGACTTCAAATAGAGCCAATTATTAAATTTCATACAAGTACAAAGAATATGGATCACAATTTTGTCCACCAGTTATAGAAGGCTTAGAGAAGGAGGGTTGAATCTATGACTATCTTTTACTTTAATGAACTTAGTCTTTAATTACAAACTTTCACTTAGAACCTGGTTGAACTGTGCAGCGAGAACTTTATGAGACAATTCCATTTTGTCTCATAAATATCAGAAAACATAACTCAGAGAAAGAGAAGAGAAATAATACAGGCATGTATCCTGGTTTAGTTGCCTTTTACAATGCAACCTACATCCAGTCTCCACCACAACAGTGGTAGAATTTTCACTATAGTTAAAGTATTACATACACCAATTTGTTAGGATTCACCCAATCCTTTCTCTTTCAAGTTTTCAACTAAACATGACTTGGTTATGCTAATACCTAACTCTTCACTCTAAGTACTAATCCAACTTAGAAAGGGGCACCTCACAAGTACAAGACACAAGACACATGAAACAACCTAAAGAAATATGAAATTACTCTAGACTTTTCTCTCAAGTGTTTCACTCAGCCTTTTATCACTCATAGACTTTTTCTTGATTTATCTCTTTTAACCTTTTACCTCTCAAGAAATTACAGAAAGATATATATTGAAAATGAAATACAAACTGTAAAACATGAAGGAGATTCATGCTTCAACAGCCTCTGTTGCTATAAGTTGAACCGGGTTCAGCTGACTCTGATTATGTTCTTCATCTTGGCGGAATACTTTTTTTGACTTAAAAAACAGTGTCCAAGATTGATGAACTCTTCAGAACTATACTCAAAATCTGGTTCTCTCTCCTTACCCTTCATAAAAATGAAAATTTTCATATTCGTATCTTTTTCAAAATTGCTGTCTTTCTTTGGAGTCAACTCCTTGAGCTGTGTGCTTCCCAAACTTGTCATTTCACTTTCTTCAATTAACCACCAAATTAGGGATTTCAAAGCTATCTTCTTGCTTGACCGAAGACCTCAAATTAGCAAAGAGAAGTGTTTCAATGGTAAACCTAAATCTGAACCTTGAGCAAGTACTTTGTCCCTAAAAAATAATTTTAGCCTTTGATTCACAGCAGTGATTATCAGAGAACCCTTTCTCCATTTATACCAAATTAAAGTTGTAAAAAATTGGAGAAGAAGCAAAGAAAGTAAATTGGAAATAAATCACCTTTATCCTCTGAATTAGCTTAGCTTTCTTTGATTTGGGTGATTAGACATTAGCTTTTTGTGATTTACCTTTCTCTTTCTTTCTTTTCTGATGAATGAACAACAAGAAGAATGAAGCTCTCTCTCTTTCTTTCTGATTATGACCGAAGCAAGCATGTGAGGTGCTTTGGAAGGCTTCAGCTTGATGGTATCTCCTTGGATTTGGGTTGAATAATTTCCATTCAGCCCAGCTAGTTTCTTTGCATTATTCTTCTTTGGACTTTGACTGTTAGGAGGCCCATCAAAGATCTTGTTTCTGTTTTATTTGTATGGGCCACTGCAACTTTGATTTTTGGCCTGCATCACTTAATCAAATGCAATAAAAACTAATTGAGTGTTTAACCCAATTCATAAATGTTTATCATCATCAATTAAGTTAGTTATATACTTAACTCAACAATCTCCCCCATGATGACAAAAATAATTGATTAATCAAAGGGATTGAATTTAATAAGGTTAAAGTACTTCTCTTTAGGTGATTTTGCTTGCTTTTGAATTGCTCCCCCTTTCCTTTCTAAGAGTTGCTCCCCCTGAATTTGTGTTCTTCTTTTCTTTCATGTTTACATATTCACATAGGAAACACAATAATATACTATATACAATTTATTGTCCATGGTTGAAGCATTTAGCAAGATTTTCAAACAATTTCAACAGAGCCAAAAAATGTACCAAAAATAGTAATACCAGTTAGCCCAAATAAAACAGAGCAACACAAATGAGCATACAGACATGATACAAACTTAATACCAATACTACTCCCCCTTTTATCATCAAGGGAGGAAATAAAACCAAAACCGAACCTGCAAAAGAGCTGTTAGTGTGCAAAGTCCATAAAACTAAATGAACCAAGTGTAAAATAAACAGTTGTTAAACGGTTTACAGTCATCTAAGACAAATAATGAAAGTCCAAAACAAATTACAAGTGTTTCATGAGACAAAATAAAGAGGACATAATAGAGACTAAAAAAGGAGACATTCTCAGGCATCCGAACCATCCTCTTCATCAGAATCAGCAAGATCTTTAGGGTCAGTGGCCATGGTTTCATCCTCTTGAAGATTATCAATGAACTTCATGGAAACTGCCACTCTATCTCTGGATTTTCTAAGGAATTTTTCATGTTTTGCAACAAGTTTTCTTTGTTCTTTGCTCATTACAATCATATGGTTGGATTGAGAGACAAATTCCTGGACTACATCTTTCACCACTCCATATAAAAGAGATTTGTGGCCAGTAGAAGCTGAAGTCCCAGAGGCAGATGGAGGAGGGGATCCTTCTGGTTCATAGTCATCATCATCATCATCAAGAACTACCCTTTCAGTTTGAGTTGGTCCCTTTTTCTGCTGTTTCACTGAACCACCTCTTTTTAGATATGAGTGTCTATGTTCATATGTCTCATTTAACAAATCAACACCAAAATGTTCAAAGATATAGGTTAAGAACGCCATAAGGAAGAGCTTTATCTTTCTCATTTCTAACATAATCAAATATATACTTTACCATTAAGTAAGCAAAAGAAATTTCAGTTTTTGTGAGATTGGCATACAAAACCAAAGTATCACAGAAGGATGCCCTTTGATATGAGCTACTTTGAGGAAGGATGATATAGTTCACTATGCGATGTAACTGAGCACGAGTTAACCAAGAGCTTTGTGAGTTGGAGTGATGCCATCAATCAAAGATATGTGTTCACATACATAAGCCAGAGCATCATTGTAAGAGAGACCTACCCCTTCATCCCACTTACCCAAGGTGTATGCACAAGCACCAACATCAGTGTATTTCAAAGAATCACTGATGGTTTCATCATTTAGAATATCTCGGCCTTTGATATAGGAATGAATACTGCCCTCATGATAGGTCATGTTTGCATAAAACTCTTTGACTAAAATAGGATAAACTGGTTTTTTTATTTTAAAAATATGATTCCAGCCCAGAAATTTAAAATTTTTAGCATAAACAAAACCTTTCTTTCTCAGATTTGGTAAATCAACCAAAAAGGTGGGACATATGGTACGATAAGCAATAAAGCCTTCACAGAAATCATTGTTCATGGCATATCGAAAATAGTAAGGATTGTAGTTTGAGTGAGAGGTCATGAAGTGTGATTTGTGTGCAAAAGGATCAATGGAGGGCTCTTAACAGATTTGAGAGGAATGCGAGGGTTACCTCTTTGAGGACGAGAAGGAGCAGACCTAGGTTTAGGTCTTGTAGGTTCAGGCGCAGGTTCTTCTACAGCAGGGCGCTTCCCTTTTGAGGTGCTTGGCTTAGAATGAGCACTAGGTGGTGCGGTTGGCTTGGAGGAAGATGGAAACCTCGAAGGGTTCTTCGTTCAAGCATGGGGTCTGTGCGAAGAGGAGAGGTAGGAGGAGAAGGAGAGGTGTAATGGTCTGGTCTTGGGAGCGAGTAGATAGTCTTGGCTTCTCTAGAAGTTTGAGGATTTTTTTCCTTGGACTCTTTTGGATCATGGTTTTCTTCCTCATTGGATTAAACTCAGGTTTTGAATGAAACAAAACACTAATGTTAGTGGGGAGGAACCGAAGAGGTGGAGGAAGGAGTTATTAAGAAAGAATTTTGGTAACTGCACCAAGAAAGGAGGTTTCTTGAAACATGCAACTACATCACTTATGACTAGACCTTAAGAAGACTTGACATCATGGAAAAAGCTGATTTGATTTTCTTAACAAATAAAACAAAATATATTTAAATGAAACTTTTTCACTAAAAGACAAAACACACAAAAAAATCACATGGATAATGTAACACTCATTGGGCCCAGAGATGGTAGTGTTTAAGGAAACATATTGGACCAACGTAGTTCTAAACTGATGGGTTGGCCCAAAAGATTTAGATCGTGCAACATAGCCCAGAAAGAGAATATTCAGGAAGATGGTTGATAAATCCATATTTCATGAGTTCTTTTGTGCTTAATTTGAGTGATTTATTCAATCCTTCACCTACTTATTCACATTAATTGCATGATTTTACTTTCCCTTCCTTATTATGTCATATTGTGAAAAACATGTTTCCTAAGCTTTAAAATTAATTGTTTTAATTACCTTTATTTCCATTCGATGCCATGATTAGTGTGTTGAGTAGTCTCAGGTTTTCTAAGGCTGAATGACTTAAAGGATGAAAAAGAAAACATACAAAAAAGGAAGGAGAAGGCAAAATGGAGCTTTAAGGAAACTGGTATCCACGCGATCGCATGGACGACGCGATCACGTGCCAGAAGCGAAGAAGCAGCGACGCGGCCGCATGACTGACGCGACCGTGCGCCTCAAGTAGAACACCCATGATGCGGACGCGTGACCGACGCGACCGCATGGCAAGGAAAAGCTCCAGACGACGCGACCGCGTGACCCACGCGGACGCGTGACAGAGGCCACGTATCAGAATTCACAAAATACGCCCCAGCGATTTCTGAAGCCCTTTTTGGCCCAGATCCAAGCACAGACAGCATAGATTAGAGGTTATAAAGTGGAGGAATGCATCCATTCAGGGAGAGCTCGCCAATTTCTAGTTTTCATGATTTAGATTTAGTTTAGAGAGAGATTCTCTCTCTCTTTTTAGGATTTAGGATTTCTTCTTGTTTTGAGAGTAACTCTGGATCCAGGTTTAATGTTATTTTGTTTTCAGTTTACTTTTATTTATTTATTTGCTTTTAATATTTGAATTGATTTATGAATTATTCCATGTTACAGATCTCTATTTTGAATTAATGATATTTGAAGTATTTTCAGTTAAGATTGTTCTCTTTGATTTAAGTTACTATTGCCTTCCATCTAAGGTCACCTCTATTATTCTAGCAATTTTACCTTTTCCCTTTTTGGTTTTGGTTAAGAAATCAGTAACTCAACAGTTATTAAACTCAACATATTTGATAATCGTTATCTTGCTAATTGAGCTGAACTTAAGTAATCCCAACCTTTTCTTAGAAAATAAATAGGATTCAAAGTTCAATTTAATTAGTCCCTTGACTTTCCTTTGCTTTAGTAAAGGTTGACCAAGTGGAGTTTAGATTCAACTTTGCTTATAGTTGAGAGAGATAACTACGTTGGATCTCCAATTTCTCATACCTTGCCCAAAAGTTTACTTTACAGTATTTATTCATTTTTAATTGCCATTTAAATTATTTGTCATATAACATATTCCCACTTTACTTCCAAAACCCCAATTTACAAACTCATAACCAATAATAAGAACATACCTTCCTTGCAGTTCCTTGAGAAGACGACCCGAGGTTTAATACTCGGTTATCAATTTTAAAAGGGGTTTGTTACTTGTGACAACCAAAATGTTTGTACGAAGGGATTTTTGTCGGTTTAGAGACTATATCTACAACGCGACTGTTTTTATGAAATTCTTTACTGGCAAAAATCCTAACGTCAATGGTTCTTCATGTGCCCAGAATTGTCTCATCCCAACCTGAGAGACAAAAACTTCAACAAACACATCAGTAATGCGCAAATAATGAATCATGACTTAAAATCCCTAGATTAGTCCTAAGCTTGCAAAATCTGTCTTCAACTAGAGGTTTGGTGAAAATATCTGCTAATTGATCTTCTGATTTAACAAATTAAATGCTAATATTCCCTTTTTGAACATGTTCTCTTATTGAGTGAAATCTCACCTCAATATTTTTAGTTTTAGAGTGTAAGACTAGATTTTTGAAAATATTTATGACACTCATATTGTCATAACAAGAAAATATTTTCAGCATTTAATTTATAATCAGCAAGTTGTGCTTTCAACCAAATAAGTTGAGAGCAACAAGAAGAATCAGTGATATACTCAGCCTCTACAGTGGATAATATCACTGTGGACTGCTTCTTACTTGACAAGACGTTTAGGGACTTCCCAAGAAAGCAGCAAATGCCTGATGTACTCCTTCTATCCACTCTATCTCTAACAAAGTCTGCATCACAATAACCAACTGCAGAAAATTTATCAATCTTATAATACCATAAACCATAATTGGATGTGCCATGAACATATCTAATAATCCTTTTAGTTGCTGAAAGATGTGATTCTTTTAGTTTTAATTGGAATCTTGAACACATTCCAACACTTTGCACTATGTTAGGTCTAGAGGAAGTTAGGTACATAAGAGATCCAATCATTCCTCTATACCTAGTCTCATCAATATCTTTCTTAGTTTCACCCTTTTTTAATTTTGAATTAGGGTGCATGGGAGTTTCCATGGGTTTGGCATTTTCCATACCAAATTTCTTAACTAGTTCCTTGACATACTTCTCTTGGTGAATAAAAATGCCATTTTCAGTTTGCTTAATTTGAAGCCCAAGGAAACAAATTAAGTTCACCCATCATACTAATGTTAAATTCACTTGTCATGGGTTTTTCAAATTCAGTATAAAGGGTCTCATTTGCTGATCCAAATATAATGTCATTAACATAAATTTGGACTAGAATCTTAGAATTTTTAAAAAATAGAGTAGTGTCTGTGGTGCCTCCTTGAAAATAATTTTTCAAAAGAAAAGAGCTAAGTCTTTCATACCAAGTCCTAGGAGCTTGTCTTAACCCATAAAGGGCTTTTGAGAGTTTGAAAACATGATTAGGAAATTTTTCATTTTTGAAACCAGGGAGTTGTGCCACATACACTTCTCTATCTATTACACCATTTAGAAAAGCACATTTCACTTTCATTTGATACAATTTGAAACCACAATCAACAACATAAGCTAGAAGAAGTATTATGGCTTCCATTTGGGCAACGGGTGAAAAGGATTCATTAAAGTCTATCCCTTCCTCTTGATCATATCCTTGTGCCACTAGTCTTGGTTTGTTTCTAACAATGCTACCATCCTCTCCCATCTTTTTCCAAAATATCCACTTGATGCCAGTCACTTTCTTTCCAATTGGCTTTGGAACACGTGTCTAAACTTGATTCTTTTCAAATTTACCAAGTTCTTCCTCCATAGCCTTATCCAAAAAGGGTCAGTGAGAGCTTCATGAATGGTTTGAGGCTCCATTTGAGAGAGAAAAGCTAGATTTGTTTCTTCATTTGCTTTTCTTATAGAAGAATAAGTCTTGACACCTTGAGAGACATCTCCAATAACAAATTTTTGTGGATAATTCTTTAAAAATCTCCACTCATGGGGTTTTGAAGACTTAGGAGTAGTTTTGGTTACTGTATGATCCAAAGAAGTCGTTTTGTCAGAAATTTTGCCAGATTCATGAGAAAAAATGGAATTGTCTCTTGCAGCAGCTTTATCAGATTCAGTTGGCCCAAAAATTTCTTTCTCTTGATTTTGGGATTCTCCAACTTTGTCTTGAACTTGATTTCCTGCATCACAGTCTTCCAAGATACTTTGAACCAAGTTAGTGTCACAAAAAGTAATATGTATGGACTCCTCTATAATTCTAGCATCTTGATGATAAACTTTATATGCTTTTGTAGTTGTGGAATATCCTACAAACAAACATTCATATGCCTTTGGATCAAACTTTCCTAGATTTTTTTTGTTATTTAGGAGAAAACATTTACATCAAAAAATATGTAAGTAATTCAAGTTTGATGGACGACCTTTCAAAAGTTCATAAAGAGTTTTCTTCAAAATTTTCTTATGATTGTTTTCTTCAAAGTATGGCATGCTGTGTTAATAGCTTCAGCCCAAACGAATTTTGGAACATTGCTTTCACAAAGCATAGCTTTGGTCATTTCTTGAATGCTTCTGTTTCTTCTTTCAACAACATCATTTTGTTGCGGTGTTCTTGGACAAGAGAAATTGTGTGATATCCTAAATTCCTCACAAAAGGATTCAAATAAATTGTTTTCAAATTCAGTTCCATGATCACTTCTTATTGAGGCAATCTTTAAATTCTTTTTGTTTTGATTTTTCTTACTAAAAATCTCAAAAGCCGAAAATGCTTCATTTTTGTGTGAAAGAAATAAAATCCAACCAAATCTAGTGTAGTCATCCACAATTACTAAACCATAATGTTTACTACCTAAGCCTTGAGTTCTTGTTGGACCAAATAAATCAATATGTAACAATTCTAGTGGTCTTTTAGTAGAGATGTCTTCTTTTACTTTAAATGAACTCTTTGTTTATTTTCGCATTTGATAAGCATCACAAGTGATATCCTTGTCAAATTTTATCAAAGGAAGATCTCTCACTAATCCTTTCTTGACAAGTTTGTTTATTTGAAACATGCTAGCATGACCCAATCTCTTGTGCCATAGCCACTTTTCAGATTCTTTAGAATAAAAATAAGCTACATTTTGATCCTTTAGTTCATCAAGAGTAAGTCCATACACATTATCACAATGCTTAGCAATAAACAATACATCATTTGTCTTTTCACTCACAACACAGCATTCCAATCTTTTAAATATCACCAAGTAACCCAAATCACATAATTGACTTATGCTCAAAAGATTATGTCTCAAACCATTAACCAAAAAGACATCATCAATGAAAGTGGAATGATTGTTACCTACTTTTCCGACAGCAACTATTTTACCTTTTCCATCATCTCCAAAGGTCATAAAACCTCCATTATACTTGTTGGGTTTGATGAAGAAATTTGACCTTTCAGTCATGAGTACCACATATCTCTCTTCTTCTTGGATGCTAGGCAAATCTGCATAAAATTTCAAGCACCCTTAGATATCCAAATTAATTTGGATCCTTTGAAGTTAATCCACCTTGGTTGCCCAAGTACATTAAAGTTACAAACAACATTATAAGTTTGGTTTCCTACTTTTCTTTTTTCAATGAAGCATTATAAGTAAGAGTGACCAATTTTCTTACAATTAACACAATGATTTCCTGATGCTTGTTGCTGAAATTGATTTAGATTTTTATGCTGGAAATGATTAAAAGGTTGGGGTTTTCTGGTTTTTGGAAAATGATCATTTCTCATGACAAATTTATTTTTGCTGTTTTTGTTTCCTTTTTCAGATCATTCGAATTTGAATTTTTGAAAGCATATGGGCTTCTTGAATAAGAGGTTCCTTTGTGAAACTGTGGAATTTTGAAAACAACTTCATTATTTGAGACATAGCCCAAACCTGACTTGTTTGATATAGGTTCAATTCTTGAGTATGATGCAGTTTCATAAGAATAAGAATTTTCAAATTCCTCTTCACAAGAGGGAACATGTCCTAAACCAGATTTGTTGATGATAGATTTTGTTTTTGAAGAAGAGGCCATGAATTTTGTAGAAGAACTATAAAAAACTGCATTATCTTTTGTTACATATCCTAAACCAGATTTTTCAAACAATGGTCTTTGATTTGCGAGTAATTTGTCCACGTTGCTAGAACTTTGAGCAAATTTTGCTAAATCATTATTCAATCTTTTAATCATTTCATTTAATCTTTCATTTTCAGCAACAAGCTCTTGAGAAGGATCCTTAATGTGCTTTCCTTTTAGTTTCTCAAGTTCAGATTTCAGAAATCTATTTTCTTCAATAATATCTAAAGCACATTCAGTTTCCTTCACCTTTTCTCTCAAAAAATCATTTTCAACTTTCAGCATTTCTTTTTCAGATTTGCATTTATTGTATTTGTTTAGCAGTGTTTTAGAATTCAAAGTGAGATCATCTATGGATAGGTCATAGTAATTTACCTCATCAATTTGATCCTCACCAGCCATAAAACAAATTTGAGCTTCACATTCGGAGTCTTCTTCCTTATCCAAATCATTCTCAAGATCCTCCTAAGATGCGATGAGCACTCTCTTCTTTTCTTTCTTTCCTTTATCCTCCTTTTTGAGTTTTGGACAGTTGTACTTGAGATGCCTGATGACATGTCACCATGTCATTTTTTCTATGCTTTTTCATACAATAAATTGATGATTAGTGCTTAAATATTGCATTCTTTTGTGCTTAATTGGAATATTTCCTTGATCTTTTAGTTTTATAAATCTTGTAGGAAATAAGAAGAAAAAGAAGCAAAGAAGCACAAAATAAGCTAAAGAAGAGAAAAAAGAGCTTTGGGCACACTTTGAAGTTGGAGCACACTTTGGAGCCTTAGGCCACGCTTTTAAAAGCGTGGCCCATGACCAAATCAAAGAAGGAAGTAACCAGCACACATAATGCTCCACTATTGCCAAGAGCAAAGCATTATCGTGATGAAAAAAATGAGCTTGGAAGCAAAATTTCCGCTAAGTTAAAATCTGGGCACTCACAACATTACCATGCCTTCTTCAAAGGGCTATAACTCGAGCTACAAATGTCTGATTGATGTGCTTTCAGTTGCGTTGGAAAGCTGACATTCAGAGCTTTTCAACGATATATGGAAATCCATATTTGGCATGAAATTGAGGCACAAGTGAAAGGCATCTTTAAGAATAAAAAACAAGCAAAAAAATCAGCCAATGCTTCCACCAAGGTTTGAAGCTGGAGCCTCACTCCAAAGCAAAGTAGCGCTCTCAAGGAGAGCAGAGTGCTCTCTTAGAGAGCATTGTCGTGCTCTCTACGAAAGAAAATGCAAGGAAATTGGGCAAGAATGCAACCCCCAAGGCTTGAACACAGGTACCTCACCAAGGAAGCCAATGCTCCGCTCCCCACAAGAGCAGAGCACTCTCCTGATGCCTCACAGCCTTGGCGCGCAACAAAAGGATCCCCACACAAGGCACCAATGTTCCACTCTCCACAAGAGCAGAGCATCCTCCTGGGAGTGTCATCCATGGGCCAAAATTCAACCAAAAATCCATTTAAATTCAATTCTTCACCAATTGAACCAAGGCCATCTAGATCTTCAAATTCAAAGCAAGCTAAGCCCACATCATCACTCAAAGGCACAAGAACAAGCTAGAGTTAGGATTTTCATTTAATTTGTTTTTCATTTCAATTTCATTTTATTTTGTAAAAAGCCTATATAAAGGCATCATTCTCATTTTCATAAGAGGGCTAGCTCCAATAGGGAGTTTTGCACTCTTTAGTTTTCATTTTTCTCTCTCTTTTAGTTTTTATTTTTGTTTTGAATCTTGGGTGGAGATTGGAAGGAATTCTGTTTTCATTCTCCATCTGCAACTTCTCTTGTTATTTTTCTGCATAATTCAAGAAATTAAGGATTTGAATCAAAACTATCTTTACTGCTTGCTTCTATATTTCTTCTGCAATTATTTTCTATTGGATCAAGGAAGGATTTGAGATATAGACTTGTTTTCTAGTCTCACTGAATCCCTGAGATCTTCAACCTCTCCTTTAGATTCTACAATTGACTTGAGTTCTCTACTGTTTAAATTTGCTGCACTTATTTCATCTTCCACTTCTCTATTTGATTGCTACTTATGCTCTCTTATTTAATTTCTGAAATCCCAGCACCCAATCCCCTTTTATTCTTCAAGTAATCTACATTTCTTGCACTTTAAGTTTTTACAATTTACTTTTCTTTCAATTTAAGTTTCGGCTCTTTTACTTTCTTGCTCTTTAAGTTTCAACAATTTAATTATTCTGCACTTTTAATTCCCTGCCATTTACTTTCTGTTGGCTACATTTCATCCAATTTCACTTCAATGTTAGCTTGACTAAACTAATCACCCACTAAAGTTGCTTGATCCATCAATCCCTGTGGGATCGACCTCACTCTTGTGAGTTATTACTACTTGATGCGACCCGGTATACTTGCCGGTTAGATCTATGTGTTTGGAAATTTATTTTTCCACAGAAACACCATCAACGCCTAGCCTCCGTGCAGTTGTGACAAACCACTTTGCTCATGTACTTTTTGTACTCCTTTGAGCTTGAGCCCTTGTACTTGCCTTTGTTCCTCATTAGCCTTCTAAGTCTCCTAGCGAAAAACACAAGTTCATCATTTGAAAAACTGTCACTAGACTCACTTTCTTTTAATTCAACTTTTGACTTAAGGGCTATTCCTTTTTCTTTGACTCTTAGCTAGTGTGTGTGGTTTTATAAGCAAGAAGTTTCCCTCTCAGCTCATCATATGTTATGGGACTCAGGTTATTACTCTCGGCTAGGACAATGGCTTTTGTTTCCCATTCCTTTGGGAGGCTTCTAAGGACTTTTTTCACTAGGGTTTATTCTATGTGAGTTAAACCCATAGCATCAAGACTGTTTATTATGATTGAGAATCTCTCAAACATTTTATCAATACTTTCTCCATCCTTCATGTTGAACATTTCATACTCTTTTTGCAGCATATCTGATGAGCGGATAATTTATACGCTTTTTGGCATTGTTTTTAGTATGTTTTAGTTAGTTTTTATTATATTTTTAATAGTTTTTAGTTAAAATTTACTTTTCTGGACTTTACTATGACTTTGTGTGTTTTTCTGTGATTTCAGGTATTTTCTGGCTGAAATTGAGGGACCTGAGCAAAAATATGATTCAGAGGCTGAAAAGGACTGCAGATGCTGTTGGATTCTGACCTCCCTGCACTCAAAGTGGATTTTTTGGAGCTACAGAAACCCAATTGGCGCGCTCTCAACAGCGTTGGAAAGTAGACATCCTGGGCTTTCCAGCAACGTATAATAGTCTATACTTTGCTCGAGATTTGATAGCCCAAATAGGCATTCCAAGTCAGCTCAAGAATTCTGGCGTAAAACGCCGGAACTGGCACAAGATCACTTTAGATCTTAGGATCAACTTTGGATGTCTAGTTTTTACATTATGGGAGGCTGGCAATTCGGCCATGCCTAGACCTTGTTCTTATGTATTTTCAACGGTGGAGTTTCTACACACCATAGATTAAGGTGTGGAGCTCTGCTGTACCTCGAGTATTAATGCAATTACTATTGTTCTTCTATTCAATTCAGCTTATTCTTGTTCTAAGATATTCATTCGCACCCAAGAACATGATGAATGTGATGATTATGTGACGCTCATCATCATTCTCACTTATGAACACGTGCCTGACAACCACTTCCGTTCTACAAGCAAACAAGGCTTGAATGTTTATCTCTTGGATTTCTTAATCAGAATCTTCGTGGTATAAGCTAGAATTGATGGTGGCATTCAAGAGAATCTAGAAGGTCTAAACCTTGTCTGTGGTATTCTGAGTAGGATTCAAGGATTGAATGACTGTAACGAGCTTCAAACTCGCGATTGTGGGGCGTTAGTGACAGACGCAAAAGAATCACTGGATTCTATTCCGACATGATCGAAAATCGACAGCTGAATAGCCGTGCTGTGACAGAGCGCGTTAAACATTTTCACTGAGAGAACGGGACTGTAGCCATTGACAACGGTGATGCCCAACATACAGCTTGCCCTGGAAAGGAGTAAGAAGGATTGGATGAAGACAGTAGGAAAGCAGAGAGACAGAAGGGACAAAGCATCTCCATACACTTATCTGAAATTCTCACCAATGAATTACATAAGTATCTCTATCTTTATTTTATGCTTTATTCATAAATCATTTATAACCATTTGAATCTGCCTAACTGAGATTTACAAGATGACCATAGCTTGCTTCATACCAACAATCTCCGTGGGATCGACCCTTACTCGCGTAAGGTTTATTACTTGGACGACCCAGTGCACTTGCTGGTTAGTTGTGCGAAGTTGTGATAAAGAGTTGAGATTGCAAATGAGTGTACCATGTTGATGGCGCCATTGATGATCACAATTTCGTGCACCAAGTTTTTGGTGCCATTT
>NC_029776.3:26817526-26818804 GCF_000817695.3 Arachis duranensis
CAGAGAATTGAAGATTCAGAACATACAGCAGAGAAATTACACAGAAAAAGCTGGGTGTTCAAAACGCCCAGTGAAGAAGGAAAACTGGCGTTTAAACGCCAGCCAGGATACCTGGCTGGGCGTTTAACGCCCAAAAGGGTAGCATTTTGGGCGTTAAACGCCAGAATGTATACCATTCTGGGCGTTTAACGCCAGGATGGCACAAGAGGGAAGATTTTGTTTTTAATTCAAATTTTTTTCAAGTTTTCAAAATTTTTCAAAATCAAATCTTTTTCAAATCATATCTTTTCAATCATCTATTTTCAAAATCAATTTCTTTCCATTTTCAAAAATACTTGCTAACAATTAATGATTTGATTTAACATTTCAAGTATGTTGCCTTTTCTGTTGAGAAAGGTTTAATGTTTGAATCATATGTTTTCTTGTTAGCCAAATCATTGATTTTAAAAATCAAATATTTTTAAATTGTTTCTCAATCATATCTTTTTAAAACTATATCTTTTCAATCATATCTTCTTAATCACATCTTTTTCAAAAATAGTTTTCAATCATATCTTTTTGAGTTCTAATTTCAAAATCTTTTTCAAAAAACACTTTATCTCTTTCCCAATCATATTTTTTCGAAAATCATTCTTCAATTTTTCAAAATGTTTTTAAAATCTTTTTAAATTTATTTTCAAAAATTTCTTCCCCTCTTCTCACATCCTTCTATTTATGGACTAACATGTACAATTCGAACTCTATCTTTCTAAGTTCGAATTCTTCTACCTCTTCCTTCTATTTTTCTTTTTCCTCTGACACCTCAAGGAACCTCTATACTGTGACATAGAGGATTCCATATTTTCATGTTCTCTTCACATGAGCAGGAGCAAAGACAAAAGCATTCTTGTTGAGGCTGACCCTGAACCTGAAAGGACCTTAAAGCGAAAGCTAAGAGAAGCTAAAGTACAACTCTCTGTAGAGGACCTAACAGAATTCTTCAAAGAAGAAGACATGGCAGCCGAAAACAACAACAATGCCAACAATGCAAGGAAGGTGCTGGGTGACTTTACTACACCTACTCCCGACTTCTATGGGAGAAGCATCTCTATCCCTGCCATTGGAGCAAACAACTTTGAGCTTAAGCCTCAATTAGTTTAATGCAACAGAATTGCAAGTTTCATGGACTTCCATTGGAAGATCCTCATCAGTTTTTAGCTGAATTCTTGCAAATCTGTGACATTGTCAAGACCAATGGGGTTGACCCTGAGGTCTACAGACTTATGCTATTCCCTTTTG
>NC_029776.3:26818956-26819670 GCF_000817695.3 Arachis duranensis
AAGCTTAGAGTGGAAGTCCAAACCTTCAGACAGAAGGAAGGTGAATCCCTCTATGAAGCTTGGGAAAGATACAAACAATTGATCAGAAAGTGTCCCTCTGACATGGTTTCTGAATGGAGCATTATCTTCTATGATGGTCTGTCTGAACTGTCCAAGATGTCATTGGATAGCTCTGCTGGAGGATCTCTTCATCTGAAGAAGACGCCTGTAGAAGTTGAAGAACTCATTGAAATGGTTGCAAATAACCAATTCATGTACACTTCTGAAAGGAATCCTGTGAACAATGGGACGAATCAGAAGAAAGGAGTTCTTGAGATTGATACTCTGAATGCTATATTGGCTTAGAACAAAATATTGACTCAGCAAGTCAATATGATTTCTCAAAGTCTGTCTGAAATGCAAGCTGCACCAGGCAGTACTAAGGATGCTTCATCTGAAGAAGAATCTTATGATCCTGAGAACCCTTCAATGGAAAAGGTGAATTACATGGGAGAACCCTATGGAAACACCTATAATCCTTCATGGAGAAATCATCCAAATCTCTCATGGAAGGATCAACAGAGACCTCAACAAGGTTTCAACAACAATAATGGTGGAAGAAACAGGTTTAGCAAATGGCAAGCCTTTTCCATCATCTTCTAAGCAACAGACAGAAAATTCTAAGCAGAGCCACTCTGACTTAGCAACCATGGTCTCTGATCTAATCAAAACCAC
>NC_029776.3:26819749-26820023 GCF_000817695.3 Arachis duranensis
GATGAAGATGTCACTGAAGAGCAAGTTGCTAAATACCTTGGAGCAATCATGAAGCTAAATGACAAGTTATTTGGTAATGAGAATTGGGAGGATGAACCCCATTTGCTCACCAAAGAACTAGATGACATGACTAGGAAAAGATTACCTCAAAAGAGACAAGACCCTGGGAAGTTCTCAATACCTTGTACAGTAGGCACCATGACCTTCAAGAAGGCTCTGTGTGACCTAGGGTCAAGCATAAACCTCATGCCTCTCTCTGTAATGGAGAAGCTAG
>NC_029776.3:26820312-26820563 GCF_000817695.3 Arachis duranensis
ATAAAAAGGGATAGAAATACTTATGTAAATCAATAGTGGGAATTTCAGATAGGCATATGGAGATGTTGTACTCCTCTTGGAACTTTACTTTCTTATTGCATTCATCCAATCCTTCTTACTCCTTTCCATGGCAAGCTGTATGTAGGGCATCACCGTTGTCAATGGCTACGTCCCATCCTCTCAGTGAAAACGTTCCTATGCTCTGTCACAGCACGGCTAATCATCTGTCGGTTCTCAATCAGGTTGGAATA
>NC_029776.3:26821638-26821990 GCF_000817695.3 Arachis duranensis
AGTTTTGGCATCTCACTTTTTCCTTTGAAGTTCAGAATGATTGGCTTCTCTAGAAACTTAGAATTTCGGATAGTGTTATTGACTTTCCAAGTTAAGCATGTTGATTCTTGAACACAGCTACTTTTGAGTCTTGGCCGTGGCCCTAAGCACTTTGTTTTCCAGTATTACCACCGGATACATAAATGCCACAGACACATAACTGGGTGAACCTTTTCAGATTGTGACTCAGCTTTGCTAGAGTCCCCAGTTAGTGGTGTCCAGAGCTCTTAACCACACTCTTTTTGCTTTGGATCACGACTTTAACCACTCAGTCTCAAGCTTTTCACTTGGACCTTCATGACACAAGCACATG
>NC_029776.3:26822090-26822716 GCF_000817695.3 Arachis duranensis
CTGTCCAAGATTGATGAACTCTTCATAGATAAACTCTTCAGAATAATACTCAAAATCTGGTTCTCTCTCCTTACCCTTCAGAAAAATGAAATTTTTCATATTTGTACCTTTTTCAAAATTGTTGTCTTGATTGCTTATGAGTCAACTCCTTGAGCTGTGTACTTCCCAAACTTGTCATTTCACTTTCTTCAGTTAACCCCCAAATTAGGGATTTCAAAGTTGTCTTCTTGCTTGATCGAAGACCTTAAATTAGCAAAGAGAAGTGTGATGAGCGGATAATTTATACGCTTTTTGGCATTGTTTTTATATAGTTTTTAGTAAGTTTGAGCTACTTTTAGGGATGTTTTCATTAGTTTTTATGTTAAATTCACATTTTTGGACTTTACTATGAGTTTGTGTGTTTTTCTATGATTTCAGGTAAATTCTGGCTGAAATTGAGGGACTTGAGCAAAACTCTGAAGAAGGCTGACAAAAGGACTGCTGATGCTGTTGGAATCTGACCTCCCTGCACTCGAAATGGATTTTCTGGAGCTACAGAACTCCAATTGGCGCGCTCTCAACGGCGTTGGAAAGTAGACATCCAGGGCTTTCCAGCAATATATAATAGTCCATACTTTATTCGAAGA
>NC_029776.3:26826817-26829464 GCF_000817695.3 Arachis duranensis
TTAAATCTCCTTCTGCCATTCATGAGCTCTGAAGACTATTCTTCCTCTGAAGAGGATGAAGATGTGACTGGAGAGCAAGTTGCTCAATATTTAGGAGCTATCATGAAGCTGAATGCCAAGCTGTTTGGTAATGAGACTTGGGAAGGTGAACCTCCCTTACTCATTAGTGAACTAGATACTTGGATTCAGAGAACTCTACCTCAAAAGAAACAAGATCCTGGCAAGTTCTTAATACTCTGTACCATTGGCACCATGAGCTTTGAAAAAGCTCTATGTGATCTAGGGTCAGGGATAAATCTTATGCCACTCTCTGTAATGGAGAAGCTGGGGATCATTGAGGTACAACCTGCCTTGTTTTAATTGCAATTGGCAGATAAGTCATTGAGACAAGCTTATGGAATAGTAGAGGACGTGCTAGTAAAGGTTGAAGGCCTTTACATCCTTGCTGATTTCATAATCCTAGACACCGGGAAGGATGAGGATGAATCCATCATCCTTGGAAGACCCTTCCTAGCCACAGCAAAGGCTGTGATTGCTGTAGACAGAGGAGAGCTAGTCTGTTAAGTGAATGAGGACTACCTTGTGTTTAAGGCATAATGATCTTCTTTTGTAAACATGGAGAAGAAGCATGAAAAGCTTCATTCAATTCTCTCCATGCAGAGTCAAGTAAAGCCCCCACATTCAAACTCTAAGTTTGGTGTTCGGAGGCCACACTCATGCTCTGAGCACCAGAGGCCACAACCAAACTCTAAGTTTGGTGTTAAGACCCCATATCCAAACTCTAAGTTTGGTGTTGGGATTACACACTAAAATTGACCTGATCACCTAGTGGCTCCATGAAAGCCACTGTCAAGCTATTGACATTAAAGAAGCGCTTGTTGGGAGGCAACCCAATTTTATTTATCTAATTTTATTTTTGTGCTTAATTAGGTACATGATCATGAGGAGTCACGAAAAAATCAAAAAAATTAAAAACAGAGTCAAAAACAGGAGAAAAAAATTTTTCACCCTGGAGGACGCACGGGCTGGCGTTCAACGCCAGTAAGGTGCATCTGGCCGGCGTTCAACGCCAGAACAGAGCACCATTCTGGCGCTGAACGCCCAAAACAAGCAACAACCTGGCGTTAAATGTCAGGATGGTGCACAGAGAAGACAAACTGGCGCTGAACGCCAGCAACAAGCATGAAACTGGCGTTCAACGCCAGAAACATGCATTACATGGGCGTTGAACGCCCAGAACGTGCACCAATGGGCGTTTGAACACCAGAATGATGCATGAAGGCATTTTACATGCCTATATGGTGAAGGAATGGTATTTCTTTTCACCTCAGGATCTGTGGACCTCACAGGATCCCCACCTACCTCGCCCTCTCTCACTCCATTCATGGTCATCCCTTCTGTTTTTCATTCACCACCTACATATATCCACTCTTCCCCATACACCCCGCCTACCTTTACAATTCAACTTCTCTTTCCCACCCAATCCCACCCATATAGCCGAATCCATCTCCCCTCACTCACCTCCATTTTCTTCTTCTTCTTCTTCTTCTTCTTCTTCTTCTTCTTCTTCTTCTTCTTCTTCTTCTTCTTCTCTTCTTTCTTCTCTTGCTCGAGGGCGAGCAATATTCTAAGTTTGGTGTGGTAAAAACATAGCTTTTTTGCTTTTCCATTACCATTAATGGCACCTAAAGCCAGAGAAACCTCAAAGGGAAGACAAAAAGCTTCCACCTCTGAGTCATGGGAGATGGAAAGACTAATATAAGCCGTCATAGCTCAGTGGTATAACATGTGGCTGCAAATCAAGAGATCCCTGAGATACCTCAGGGGATAAGTTGTCCTCCACACAAATATTGGAAGCAACTAAGGGTAGAAACACCAAAATTACTAAGAATCATTCAACAGAAGCAAGGAAGAGACATAGAGGAGCTCAAAAAGCACCATTGGACCTTCAAGAAAGCACCACCCTCACTCAGGTGGATGCACCATTGAACCTTCAAGAAGGCGCCACCCTCACTCAGGTGGATTCATTCCTTGTTCTTTATTTCTTTCTGTTTTCATTTTTAATATTGTGTTTATCTATGTTTTGTGTCTTTACTTCATGATCATTAGTATGTAACCATGCCTTAAAGCTATGAATAAAATCCATTAGTCCTTCACCTCTCTTAAATGAAAAATGTTTTAATTCAAAAGAACAAGAAGTACATGAATTTCGAAATTTTCATTGAATTTAATTTAATTATATTGATGTGGTGACAATACTTTTTGTTTTCTGAATGAATGCTTGAACAGTGCATATTTTTGATCTTGTTGTTTATGAGTGTTAAAATTGTTGGCTCTTGAAAGAATGATGAACAAAGAGAAATGTTATTGATGATCTGAAAAATCATGAAATTGATTCTTGAAGCAAGAAAAAGCAGTGAAAAGCAAAAGCTTGTGCGAAAAAAAAATTATGGCGAAAAAATAGAAAGAAAAAGAAGGAGCAGTAGAAAAAGCCAATAGCCCTTAAAACCAAAACGCAAGGGTAAAAAGGATCCAAGGCTTTGAGCATCAATGGATAGGAGGGCCCAAGGAAATAAAATCCAGTCCTAAGCGGCTAAATCAAGCTGTCCCCAACCATGTGCTTGTGTCATGAAGGTCCAAGTAAAAA
>NC_029776.3:26830816-26837851 GCF_000817695.3 Arachis duranensis
TCTCACCTTGTCTGTGGTATTCCGAGTAGGATTCCGGTAATGAATGACTGTGACGTGCTTCAAACTTGCAACCTGCTGGGCGTTAGTGACAGACGCAAAAGAATCAAGGGATTCTATTCCTGTAGGAGCGGGAACCAACCAGTGATTAGTCGTACTGTGACAGAGTGCGTGAGCATTAGTTTTCACTGCGAGGATGGGATGTAGCCATCAACCATGGGTGATGCCTCCAGACGATTAGCCGTGCGACTGACAACCGCATAGGATCATTTTCCCGAGAGGATTGAAAATAGCCACAGCTGATGGTGAACCCCTATACAAAGCTTGCCATGGAAAGGAGTAAGAAGGATTGAGTAGAAGCAGTAGGAGAGCAGGCGTCCTTGAGCCATACAGCATCTCCATTCGCTTATCTGAAATTCCCACCAATGAATCTGCATAAGTCTTCTATCCTTTTTATTATTTCTTATCTTTATTTTCAAAAACCCATAAACCATTTTAATCTGCCTAACTGAGATTTGCAAGGTGACCATAGCTTGCTTCATACCAACAATCTCTGTGGGATCGACCCTTACTCACGTAAGGTTTATTACTTGGACGACCCAGTACACTTGCTGGTTAGTTGAACGGAGTTGTGAATTCAAATAAAGACAATTATTGAATAAATCCATACAAGCACAAAGAATAGTGATCACAATTTCGTCCACCAGGTGCGGACTAAGGCTTGTGCGCAGAGACAGGGGTACAGCGCAGAAAGTAGAGAAATGGGGACGAAAGAGGAGAAAGAGAAGAAGAGAGAAGATAAGAAGGAAGAGAGAGGGTGGGAGACGGTGGTGTGGTCGCCGGTGGTGGTTTCAGGCGGACGGAGGTCGGAAGTGGTGGTCTGGGCTAAGTTGAGGGGTTGGAGATGGTTGGGGTTCAGAGAAAGAAGAAGAAGAAAAAGTTGGGGTGGGTATCTGAAGCGCAATAGTCCCCTTTCTGAATTAACGTTCGAAAGGGATCTTGTGCGTACGCACACTAGGAAAAAAAAGAAGGGTATGCGCGTGCACATAGACACGTGGGCGCTGCAAACAGAATGGGTGGCAAAATTTGTGAACACGCACAAGGCCTGTGCGTGCGCATGCGAAGGGGAAAAGATAGGGATGTTCTCACGCACACTATGTGCGGGCACCACGAATAGAGGGGTTGCTAAATGGTGTGCATGCGTACAAGGCTATGCGCATGCACAAAGAGAGTTTTTTTTTTAGAATAAAGAATGTAAAGTGTGCGTGCGCACGTAAAGTGTGCGGCCGCACAGAAGGAAAAGAGGGTAGGTGCACATGCACAGCTGATGCGAGTGCTCTGAACAGAAGGGGTGTTTAGAAGTGTGCGAGAGCGCAGGTAATGAAAAACAGGAGACGTGTGCGCGCGTATAGGTGCGTGCGTACGCATAGGTCTCTGTTCCTGCAACAAAAATTATGCCTCTAAGGCATCAATCATGACATCCAAAACAGGTTTTCAAGTCCAAAACATGTCAAAACTCCAAAGACACATTATTCCATTAAAATTACCTAACAAACATAAAAATGCAACCAAACTAACCAAGCAACATAACCAATTATTCAAGAAATAAAAGCTAAAAGAAGGAAGGTTAGAAGGATATTACCATGGTGGGGTGTCTCCCACCTAGCACTTTGGTTTAAAGTCCTCAAGTTGGACTTTTGGTTGGAGCTCTCATCAAGGAGGCTTGTACTTCCATCCATTCTTGAGTTGCCAACCATGCTTGCTCTTCCAAAATCCTCCGGGATCCCAAACGAAGTACATTAAGCTCTCAAGCAACCTCAAGCAAGCAATTGGGACCCAAAATTGTTGATCATTGGAACTTATACCGGGATCCCATACTTTAGTTTCTCTATCATTCTTTTGTTGACTTTCACTTGTGCCCTTGGATGAACAACCTCTCGAATCACCTTTGAAGCACCCAAATAATCCTTGGAATCCTCCTAATTGAGCCTTGCACCATTTATGCCTTGAATTCTTTTGGCAACCAACAACTAGTCTTTCATGATTTAACAGTCCAAGAAGTGCCCTAAGTTGATAATCTGTTTCCAAGAGAGCAAATTGATGTGGCCTATGAAGCTCATTGAGGAAATTATCACCCACTTAATTTGTCCTTGGAGTGGAGTTATCCTATTAAGCTCTTGCACAATTGCTTCCACTTCTTGGGTGTCAACCTCTTCCTCACCACTCTTTTCTAGCTCCTCCCTATCTTTCTCAAACTCCAAGGGGAAAGCTTCTTCAAGATCATTGAGGGGGTTGACCAAGGTGGACAAAAAATCATTGATGATGAAGCGCATTGAGGAAATTATCACCCACTCAATTTGTCCTTGGAGTGGAGTTATCCTATTAAGCTCTTGCACAATTGCTTCCACTTCTTGGGTGTCTACCTCTTCCTCACCACTCTTTTCTAGCTCTTTCCTATCTTTCTCAAACTCCAAGGGAAAAGCTTCTTCAAGATCATTGAGGGGGTTGACCAAGGTGGACAAAAAATCATTGATGATGCAATCCACTTCTTGATCAAACTCCTTCAACTCTCCATTTACCTCTTCTGGTGCACTAGTTCTACTTTTCTCCTTTTTTGCAATTCTTGTGCTCGCTCTTCTTATTTCCCTTGAGGCTCCGTGTTCTTCTCCTTTCTACAATCTTCCTTTGCTCCTCCACATTTCTCTAAGGGAATGTCTTGATTGCTTGAGCGTAGTAGGGTCAAGCGGTTCACCGCTTCGGCTATGGTAGCCATGAACTCCCGTTGCTTTCTTCGGAACCCTTCTTGCTCTTAGAAGAATGCTTGAAGGTCTTATTGTTCTTCGGGTAAGGGTTGGAAAACTTCACATTTAGGTGGAAGAGAAGGTTCAAAGGTTGGGAGAAAGGTTGTGTAGTTGGAAGGTGTGTCATGTGGATGAGGGTATTGAGGTGGTGTATAAGGGGGTGATGGTTCATATAGTTGGTAAAAAGGTGTATAGACATCTTGATTCCATGGAGGTGGATGGTGTGGTACTTGAAGGTTTGGTGGTTGGGGTTGTGCATGGGGTATCTTTCATATCTTTGGATTTGGTATGCACATTGGGGAGGGCTTGGGGGAGGATTTCCCTCATTGTAGTATGGGAAAGATTGCTCCTCCCTCCATCGCTTCTCCCATTCCATGATGCTATCCCAATTTGAACTTATCATACCCTACAAAATACACACAACCAAGCACCAAGCAACAAAGGTGATATCTCACAAAAAAAAAAGAAAATAAACTCAAAAGACATTAATAAACAAGAAACACAAAAACACCTAAGTATTAGCAAAAAGAAGCAAGCAACCAAAAAAATAAGATATTCATACTATGGACATATTTACAACAACCTAAGATATAATACCAATTGCATCCCTGGTAACGGCGCCAAAAACTTGATGTTGGCCTAAAGCGGGGTTGGAATTTCTCTCAAAAATAGAATTTCTCTGTTGCAAGTATAGTCCAAACCCAAAAATTGACCATCAATCAAAGTTTAAATAAAAGATAAGTCACAATTCAAATCAAATAACCAAGAGTATTTAGACTCTCGGGTCGTCTTCCCTAGGACGCGATTGAAGTGTTACTCTTTTGGTTGTGGAGGACAAAAAAGGGGTTTTGCAATGAAAAAACTAAAGATTAAAAGAACTAAAGAAATAAAAGAGCTAAGCAATGATCAAAATTGTAATTAATGTAAGTAAAAAGAGAAACAAGGGCAAAACTAGTGAAAATGCTAGAAATGCATAAAGAAGTCTTGACTTGGGAATAAGGATCCAAGGAATCCTATCATGGTCATGACCACAACTATGGTAATTATGATGAGTCAATCTCGCCTAGGTAACCCCTAACATCGAGGAGTAGGTCAAGCAAGCATAATTGACCTTAATCCATAAGTCCTAACTAACTTACTAAACTAGTTGGTAAAAAGTTAGCGTCAATGGAAACAAGAGTTAGCTAAGTACCCAAGAATTGCCACTAAATGTTGGATATTATGACTCTAGTATCCTGGGAACACAAATTCCAAGTCAAGGTGTGAAAATCTACTCAAAATCTAAAGTTGGCATTTTCACAATCACCTTGTGGGCATAAAACCAAAACATAGATGAAAAACTATAACCAACTATTCACAAAATTAACAATAAACATCCAAACAAACATAAAGAAAGCATAAAACATTAAATGCATCAATCAAAACTTCAAGAACTCAAAATTGGAGATATGAATAAAACACTTGAACCAAGAGGAAATAAAAATAAAGATACTATAATTAAAGTGAAAATTGAGAGTACTTACAATTAAAGAAGCAAAATCCAAGATCAAACTTGCTATAAAATGCTACATGAAAACTACATAAACCCTAAGAGAGAATTTCCTAATCTACACTACTCCTACTCCTAAAATTATGTTCTAAGTCCTAATGAAAGCTCTCTTTCATATGTCTTCATTCCCCTTTGATATAGCATCACAATTGCAGCTTCAGCCTTCCAAAACTGGGACAAAAGGGCCCCAAAATCGCGAGCCACGCGCTTCATTAATGAAGTCACGCGCTGGGTCCTGTGCGCACGCACAGGTGTGTGCGTACGCACACTTTGCTATTTTGCCACTTGTGCATACGCACAGGGGGTTATGCGCACGCACTCATGCTAATTTCTTCTTGTGCGCACACACACATGATTGTGTGTGCTTTTCCTTGTTTTCTTCATGTGTTCTCCCTTGTACATGCTTTCTTCTACTTTTGCTTAGCCAAACTTGCCTCAATGACCTTAAATCACTCACAAAATATATCACGGCATCGAGTGGCATAAGAGTGGAATTAAAATCACTAATTTAAGTACAAAAATGCATGTTTTCACATTTAAGATCAATTTAGAGATGAAGCACAAAAGTATGCTATTTAGGTGAATAAGTGTGAGTTTATGTGATGAAATCCATCCAAATCAAGTCAAAATATCTCATCAAATATGGACTCATCAGGCATCAAAGGCTTGAAAAGTAAATTCACCAGCATTATCAATAAGAATTATTTTTTTTTTAATTTTTAAAAAATTGTGCTCTTAATTTTATAATTTGTTCAAGTAGTCTCGCAAATGCCAAGTTGCAAGATGATAATAAGTGCACATGAGATCTCTTGAGATGCATCTATTAAGACCATAAGAAATCTAAAAGATCCACATGATGGATGAATTAGTCCAGATATATCACCTTGAATTTGCTTAAAGAATATAAGAGATTTAAATTCAATCTTTGCTGATCATGATCTTATAATCAGTTTTCCTTAAGAACATACAGCATAACATATCTTATTGGATTGAAGAATCTTATGATTTTCAATGAATGTTCTTGTGAGTTTTCATTAATGCTTCACATCAGTGTTGTTTAAAGGTGACATAATCAATCATGTCAAATGGTGAATTCATTTAGGCTAGTAAGCTTCTTGTTTACTTTAACATGTTATTTAATTGCATTAATATGAGTATAATATATACCCGAAGAAAGCATATGCAATTTTTTTTCATTATGACTTTTTTATCTGAATCACAGCTTGTAATAAAGAGAAACTCATTGTTATTCTCATTTACTGTCTCAATATGATATATGATATTCATTTTTATGGATATCTTTAAAACTCAACAAGTTCTTTTGAAACTTTGTAAATAATAACCCATTATTTATAATGAGTTTTGTTCCTCAGGAAACAAAATAACAATGCCATCAATCATTTTACTTATACCAATGATGGTAGAAACACTTGCCTCTTCATGTACAAAGTTGGCAAAATAAATTTTATTTTAGAGAATATGTGCTTGCACTATTCAAAAAGACAAATTTCTTTTCCTTGTACCTTCATCATGTTCTTCACAAGAAAGAATAAATAATACGTGAAAATACAATTCAATGTATGATTACCTTTAAAGTTAATTTCCTTTTAAAATTCATAACTCAATCATATTTTTACTTGCATAGCTATTTGTTAAGTTAAGCATATAACTAACTTAATTGACTATGACAAATATTGATGAATTGGGTTAAACACCCAATTAGCTTTGATTGCATTTGACTGAGTGATGCAGGCCAAATATCAAAGTTGCAGCAGCCCAAACAAATAAAAATAGAAACAAGGTCTTTGGTGGACCTCCTAACACTCAAATCCCAAAGAAGAATAATGCAAAGAAACTAGCCGGGCTGAATGGAAATTATTCAACCTAAATCCAAGGAGATACCATCAAGTTGAAGCCTTCCAAAGCACCTCACATGTTTGCTTCGGTCATAATCAGAAAGAAATAGAGAGAAAGGTAAATCACAAAAAGCTAATGTCTAATCACCTAAATCAAAGAAAGCTAAGCAAAGTCAGAAGATAAAGGTGATTTATTTCCATTTGTATGTAATTTACTTTCTTTGCTTGCTTCTTCTCCAATTTTTTGCAACTCCAGTTTGGGATAAATGAAGAAAGGGTTCTCTGATAATCACTGTTGTAAATCAAAGGATAAAATTATTTCTTAGGGACAAAGTACTTGCTTAAGGGTTCAGATTTGGGTTTACCATTGAAACACTTTGGTGGACGAAATTGTGATCACTATTCTTTAAGTTGTTTTCATTGTAAAATTATGGAATTTGAAATTGGCACGAGTGGACACAACTCCGTTCAACTAACCAGCAAGTGTACTGGGTCGTCCAAGTAATAAACCTTACATGAGTAAGGGTCGATCCCACAGAGATTGTTGGTATGAAGCAAGCTATGGTCACCTTGTAAATCTCAGTTAGGCAGATTAAATTGATTTATGGTTTCGAAAATAGAGTTAAGAAAATAGAAATAATAATAAAAAGGATAGAAATACTTATGCAGATTCATTGGTGGGAATTTCAGATAAGCGAATGGAGATACTGTATGGCTCAAGGACGCCTACTTTCCTACTGCTTCAACTCAATCCTTCTTACTCCTTTCCATGGCAAGCTGTGTATAGGGGTTCACCATCAGCGGTGGCTACTTTCAATCCTCTCGGGAAAAT
>NC_029776.3:26838145-26838941 GCF_000817695.3 Arachis duranensis
CGTTCATAGGTGAGAATGATGATGAGTGTCACGGATCATCACATTCATCAAAGTTGAGTATAACGTATATCTTGGAATAAGAATAAAAGAGAATTGAATAGAAAGAAAATAGAATTGCATTAATACTTGAGGTACAGCAGAGCTCCACACCCTTAATCTATGGTGTGCAGAAACTCCACCGTTGAAAATACACAAGCAAAGGGTTCAGGCATGACCGAATGGCCAGCCCCCATGTGGTCACAAGACCAACTGATCAAAGACCTAAAGTGATCAAAAGATATCTAATACAATAGATAAATGTTCTATTTAAAATAAACTAGCTCCTAGGGTTTACATGAGTAAGTAATTGATGCATAAATCCACTTCCGGGGCCCACTTGGTGTATGCTTGGGCTGAGCTTGATCTATCCACGAGCTAAGGCTTTTCTTGGAGTTGAACTCCAAGTTATAACGTGTTTTGGGCGTTCAACTCCGGATCATGACGTGTTTCTGGCGTTTAACTCCAGACAGCAGCATGTACTTGGCGTTCAACGCCAAGTTACGTCGTCAATCTCCGAATAAAGTATGGACTATTATATATTGCTGGAAAGCTCTGGATGTCTACTTTCCGAACTATTATATATTTCTGGAAAGCTCTGGATGTCTACTTTCCAACGCCGTTGAGAGCGCACCATTTGGAGTTCTGTAGCTCCAGAAAATCCATTTCGAGTGAAGGGAGGTCAGATTCCAACAGCATCAACAGTCCTTTTGTCAGCCTTTTTCAGAATTTTGCTCAAGTCCCTCAATTTCAGCCAGAA
>NC_029776.3:26843176-26845130 GCF_000817695.3 Arachis duranensis
TTTACAGTCTCACAGATCTGCAAGAACTCAGTTAAGAACTGATAAGGATCTTCAGATGGAAGTTCATAAAACTTGCAGTTTTGTTGCATCAAGGCAACTAGCTGAGGTTTCAGCTCAGTTATTGGCTCCAATGGCAGGAATGGAGATGCTTCTTCCATCAAACTTGGACGTTGGCTTTGTGAAGTCACCAAGCATTCTCTTTGCATTATTATTATTATTATTTTTGGCTGCCATCTCCTTCTCTTGTTCGAAAATTTCTGAAAGGTTGTTTCTGGATTGTTGTAATTTAGCTTCTCTTAATTTTCTCTTCAGAGTCCTTTCAGGTTCTGGATCATCTTCAACAAGAGTGCCTTTTTCCCTGTTCCTGCTCATATGAAAGAGAAGAAAACAAGAAAAGAAAGAGGAATCCTCTATGTCACAGTATAGAGATTCCTTTATGTTAGTAGAAGAAGAGAGAGGTAGAAGAATGAAGAGGGAGATTCGGATTTGTGGATGAAGAGAGGTGAAGAGAAGTGTTAGTAATTAATTAATTAAGTAGAAGAAGAAAAGAGAAGAGAAATTTCGAAAATAATTTTTGAAAAAGAGTTAGTGATTTTCGAAAATTAGAGATAAAATATAATTAAAATTAAAATTTAAAACAAAAAGAATTTTTGAAAAAGAGAGGGAGAATTTTTGAAAATTAGAGAGGGAAAAGTAGTTAGGTGGTTTTGAAAAAGATAAAAAACAAACAAAAAGTTAGTTAGTTGATTGAAAAAGATTTGAAATCAAATTTTGAAAAAGATAAGAAGATAAGAAGTTAGATAAGATATTTTGAAATTAAATTTTGAAAAAGATAAAATTTTTGAAAAAGATAAGATAAAAGATAAAAAGATATATTTGAAAAAGGATATTTTGAAAAAGATTTAATTTTAAAATTGACTTAACTAACAAGAAATTACAAGATAAGATTCTAGAACTTAAAGATTGAACCTTTCTTAACAAGAAAGTAACAAACTTCAAATTTTTGAACCAATCACATTAATTGTTAGCTAATTTTCGAAAATTTGATATAAAGATAAGAAAAAGATTTTGAAAATATTTTTAAAAATAATTTTTTTGAAATTTTCGAAAATTATATAAAAAATAAAAAAAAGATATGATTTTTGAAAAAGATTTTGAAAAGATAAGATTTTTAAAATTGAAATTTTGACTTGACTTGTAAGAAACAACTAATTTTTAAAAAATTTTTGACCAAGTCAACCCAAAATTTTGAAAATTTGGAGGAAAATAAGGAAAAGATATTTTTTTTTTATTTTTTGAATATTTTAATTATGAGAAAGAAAAACAACAAAAATACTCAATGCATGAAATTTCTAGATCAAAACAATGAATGCATGCAAGAATGCTATGAATGTCAAGATGAACACCAAGAACACTTTGAAGATCATGATGAACATCAAGAACATAATTTTGAAAAAATTTTTGATGCAAAGAAAACATGCAAGACACCAAACTTAGAAATTTTTAATGCATGAAAAATATGAATGCAAAAATGCATATGAAAAACAACAAAAGACACAAAACAAGAAATCATCAAGATCAAACAAGAGGACTTTGTCAAGAACAACTTGAAGATCATGAAGAACACTATGAATGCATGAGATTTTCGAAAAATGCAAGAAAAATTTTTAAAATCATGCAATTGACACCAAACTTAAAAATTGACTCAAGACTCAAACAAGAAACACAAAATATTTTTTGATTTTTATGATTTTCTAATTTTTTTGTATTTTTATTAATTAATTTTTTTTTTCGAAAAACATTTTTGGAAAAACGAAAAAGAAAAGAAAAATTTTTGAAAAAGTTTTTGAAAAGAAAATTACCTAATCTGAGCAACAAGATGAACCGTCAGTTGTTCATACTCGAACAATCCCCGGCAACGGCGCCAAAAACTTGGTGGACGAAATTGTGATCA